>NC_140969.1:13957500-14007500 GCF_056783735.1 Eptatretus burgeri
TCTCCCCCCCCCT
The DNA here is from genome assembly GCF_056783735.1 of Eptatretus burgeri. NCBI lineage: Eukaryota > Metazoa > Chordata > Myxini > Myxiniformes > Myxinidae > Eptatretus > Eptatretus burgeri. Next base: position 13,957,514 of record NC_140969.1, read on the forward strand.
TCCCTTTATCTCACTCTCACCTATACTCTGCCGTTGGTGTCTCCCCCTTTCCATTTTGTTCCCTTCCATTCTGCTCTTGCTCTTCCACCAACCTCGATCATGTATATGAAATAAATAAATAGTCATTTAGCAACTATTGGAGGAGGGTGGAGTGGAGTTGTGTGGCAGACATGGGTATGTCACCAGGGTGTTTTCTTTTCTGTTTAAAAAAAAACATTCCAAGGGAGGTGGGGTGCGGGTTGATGGGCAGTTGGATGGTGAGGAATGACACAATTTGCTGTTTGAGACCCACTCACAGACATCACAATCAATACACATGTACACGATCACCCACCCATACCTTACCTGATGCCATTCCTGCCAATTACCCATGTACCTCTCTATCCCAATGCTTATATGTACCTATGTACTGTACTTCTAGTTTAAACCTATCTCCTGCTTCTGCTGTCACTACTTTTCCAAGGAGACCATTCGATGCATTAACGACTTTGAGTGAAAGAGCCCTGCTTTACGACCATCCTAACTCTCCTCTTCTTCACTCTAAGACTATGGTCCCTGGTCCTATTACACTCTATTCTGCTGAAAGATCTTCTGCATTTATTTGGTCTATACACTTCATTATTATCAACATATTCTATCAGATCCCCTCATATGTGTAGTCTCCTTTCTGATGTCATGTTTTCAGCTGCTCCTCATCGCTTAGTCGTATTACCTTCGCAAACTTTGTTGCGAAGGTTATGTTTTGATCGCTGTGTATTTATTCATTTGTGAATGTGTTTGTTTGTTTGTTTGTTTGTTATTCGCATAACTCCAAAAGTATTGAACTGAATCGCAGCAAATTTGGTGGGATGATTGGTTATTATCTGAGGACCATTTGATTAGATTTTGGGAGCGATCGGGTCAAAGGTCAAGGTCATGAAAAGGTCAAAATCGTCTTTTTACCATAGCGTAGTCAATTTGTATCCAATTTGCATGCAACTAATGCCAAAATGTTCAGAATTCAATGCCCCATCTTGTGATATGTGACATGACACAATGACGTAATAACCCTTATTAGCGGTTGGGAGTCAAAGGTCAGGGGGGGGTCACGACATTGCAAAATGTGCGGTTTTAGTCAACACGGTCAATTCTTATCCGATTTGCATGAAACCAACACCAAAATGTTGACTGTTCTGTTCCCCACACTCTAATACCAATTACAAAGTTAAGAGTACAAAGGTCAAGGTCGAGGTCATGAAAAGGTCAAAATCGTCATTTTGCCATAGTGCAGTCTATTTTTATCCAATTTGCATGCAACCAATGCCAAATGTTGTGAATTCAATGCCCAATCTTGTGATATACGATATGACACAGGAAATTTAATGTTTTTTAAGCCATCATAACACATATGAAATGGCAGATGTGGTATGGGATTAAATACCCTCACAATCAACGGTTTCTGGGGGGGGGGCAAAATGTAGCGTTGGCGAAGGTATGCGCTCTACTGAGTGCCCGTTCTAGTTAGCCTTGGAATCGATCTGGTCGCTCTACGCTGAACACTCCCTATGGTGTTGACTTCAGACATGACTCGTGTAATATTTTGCTGTAAATTTTATGTATTCTTTGTTGCGCAGGTGTGGGAAACCAAACTGCATTTGTCTAAAGCTGTGATGGGGCTTCATCCTGAGGAGCAACAACTCTTGCAACGTGCACACCAAACACTGATGGGAAATCAACAAGTAATGCAGCAGCAGCAGCAACACCACCAACAACCCCAACAACCACAACATCACCAACAACAACACCAACAGCAGAAACAAGCGCAACAAATCATCCAGATCCCAACGCTCACAGTGTGCCGTATGTTTTTCTTTTTCAAGATTTCACTTTTAAAACAATGGAAGAAACATCATAGCAAAGTCGGGAACTCAAGAGTTGTGGATAATTTAGCAAACATTTTAATCCCCTCTCCCCCTACCCATAGTAAGTAGACTTCTGTGTTTAAATAAAAACATTATGATAAAGGGGTTGCTATTTTGATCTTAGCTCTGCCCTTTATCCCTTCCCAGGCCACTAACACCATAATAATGTATTCACAACCGGGGTTAAAGCAGCCCAAACACACAATTAAGTAGATTAACCTTCCAGCAAAATTATGGAGATGGAATTCAAAAAGTACATCATTGTGCAACTGTGTTGTACAAAGTAACTGAATGTAAACTGTCGCCTTTTATTAGGTAACTGCGAAACCCAACAATATACCCCACCATGAAGCAGGTTTTCAGGAAGTATTTGAATGTTTAATTTTTGGGTATTTAACTCTTTGATATATTAAGTATTAATATAATCCAGACGGTGTGTGGAAAAAGAAGAAATTGTGCCCTTTTCATAAAAGCGTGAAATTTGTTTTAATGGTGTACAAAGGCATATATGGGGCAAATCTCGATTGTGCAGCCATGCTAAATATGCACCTCTGGAATGGTGGTGGCCACTTTTCAAAATTACAATCTGGTTGCTTTCTCAATCATAAGCCATGCTGATAGTAATGCATTAACTGTCGTTTGTTTGTTTGTTTGTTTGTTTGTTTTTTGTAACCATGGTTTTAAGGAAAATACAGTTGAACCTTTGGAACATAGTTATTTGTAAGAGTTTGTTCTTTCTTTCTTTCTTTTTTTTTAACCCTATCTGGCCTGGGGGATGGGGAGGGGGGGCTGTAATGTAACCCCTGGCACCTGTAATGGAGGAAGATTATCCATCGCATGCCAGATCATGGCGAATGACTTTGAGTCATCTGGGAAGAGTGGCGGTAGTAAAAACCAATCAAAGGACCATGTGTTTGGTACGGCCCGGGCTCCATGGGGTGCTGGTGGTTGTATGAAGTTGCTGGATCCGGAGACGGGGTAACACCAGGGGACTGAGGTGGTCCCTCACAGGCACCTTTAATTGTGTGACGAGAGCCACTCCGGAGAGTTGTATGGCTACGCCTGGGCGGCGGTGCTTCTGATGGCCAATGAAGGATCTGAAGAGGTAAATGCCCAAGCAGGTGGTCCAGTACTCTCTGTGAATCTCCAGGACAGTCCAGCATGTGACCTACCATGCTGGACTGGTCAATGGATTCGGGTGGACCCCACAGACTCTGTATGCGTACTGCCATCAGATGATGAACCGGACCATCTGTGGGATGTTATATCGCTGAATTGAGAGCGTTAATGGGAAAGACCCAGAGAGGCCCACATAACCTTCACATATTCATAAGTTTGAACATTTGAGCTTCAATGGAAACAACTAACAAAAAATGACATTGATGGTATTCCATTCGACTGATTACACACTATGTTGTCTGTGATGCTCATACAACAGAGGTTTTATTTCTTCAACTTCATGTCGTCATTTTGTCATTTTCATAAACATTTCTTTATTTTGGTTCTTTAGTTTTCTTCATCCATTAGTATATTGTTTTTTGGGGTTTAGGCCAGTAAAAAGGGTTCAGATCACATGATCAAACTAGAATGGCACTCAGAAGAGTGCATACCTCCACCAGGCTGAATAGTTTTTTTGGCATATTCACCTCATCATTTCTTCACTCATTTCCCCTTTCATTCATAACCTCATCAGGATGGGAGGAGGAGGCGGAAGGAGTAAGGTACCTATCCTAATGGTCTGCCAATTAAAAAACAATTGCCAAAAGTCGATTGGAAATGTGTATAAATCTCCATCACAAATCATAGTTCCCTTTCAGCCCGCCTCCCTAAAGTCTCTGCTTAAATTACCCCTGCTGGGCCCCGTGCATTCCCGACAATGAACCCAGCCTCTACTGCTACGCCCAACGCACGTAACCTGACTAAGATCCTGCGGCTGCAGTTACCATGCCCACTTTGGTCCTGCACCCTGTACCAGCCTCCATGCACACCCGACGATCTGCTGTACACCTTCGGCGGGGTCCCCATGTGACCCTCCCTGCACGTCTTTGTGGCCCCACCTTTCCACCAATGCTCATGGAGGACACCATGAAAACTTGCCTTTCTACCCCCTCCCTTTCTGTTGGGCTCATGGGTAGTGCGTCTCTCCCAATTTGCCTTCCAGCCTCTTCCTTCTCGTGAAGGCTTATGCAGGCTACAAAACATGCTCAACTGGCGTTGTTTCCTTTAATATTCTGGACTTTCTCTAAAGCTTGGAGGGAGCATGTAAATCCAGTCCTAACTAATCTATGGTGGTCCCTGCGCATGCACGCTGTGTCATGTGGAACTCCTTGCTTGTCCTTCGGCTCATCCCGAGGCGGGTCCATACCCACTAATTCCTGGGGAAGCCACACTGGCCCTGCTGCTAACGATTCCGTCACTGGCGGCTCCCCGTTAACTTTCCTCCTTCCTCTTTTCTGTCCATTCTGTGCACCTCCACATGCCCCACACATTCCTCACACACCGTGCACACGCTCGACCTCTCCCAAACCCGGGCCAGTATGCATAGACTGCGCGGTCTCGGGCTCATGGCACAGTTGCTCATCATGCGCTAATACGAATATGGAGATGGTTTTTACAAGCCGGCTGCTTAACCTCAACCGCACGGTCGCATGCTGTGGGTTCAGGCAACTCGCATGTGGGATTTGTACACTGACAAACCCAGGCACACACTCACCTTCCTGGGGAGGGACCCTGACCAGATCTTCCTTTCCTGGACTTCTTGTTCGCCATTCACACCATTACAGTGTGTGTCCATGAACATGTTTATTGCAATGGTTGGCTCAACCCGGCGATCAAGCATCTATGGCAGCTCTCCTTGCACGTAATCTTCCTACCACATGTGGGGTCATGCGTGCCTCACACGCTTCCACCCCAGCACGTCCTTCAGCCTCCTCTCTTTCACTCTTAATTTCCACTGGTGCTATACCCTCTCATCTGACCGCCATTGGTCCTCCTCCCTCTTTTTTATAATTCGATTTTATTTTCCCCCTCTATCATTATCCATTTAAGCTCTCAGCTATCTCTTTGTTTCATTGTTCGTTTTTGTTTTAATTTCGCTCCGTTCCTGTTTTAACTTGCTATGTTTTTGTGGTCCCTCTATTCCTACATGTGTCCCTCCTTTGCTATCTCCCTGTGGCCCTACACACTACCTTGGCCTCTGATTGTATTCCCATCATTATCTTGGCCTAACCAACCGTCATCTCCCACTGTGTACCCCACACGCCCTCCAGGTTTCACATCATTATCCGCAGCTCGGCTTGGCCTGCTTTTTATATATTTTTTATTTTTTGGGGCTTGCAATTCTGTGGCATTATCCTCCAGCCTGCCCTGAACAGCTTTCAGCTTTGCCATCATTGGTGGGAGCATAGTCATTTACTGCTGCGATGAAACCAGCCTGCTGGTTCGTTCGGAGGCTAGCTGGTGGAGAGGCTGGGGGGCTACTGGGTGAGAGGGGAATGCCTCCATAGTGCCTTCTATTGGTCCCTTTACGTCCATTTCTAATGGAGTCTTGGTGGTGTCCGTTCAGTGCGTACCACCATGATCATTCATTGTAATTTTAAGTGCGCTCAAGCAATTTCGCTTTGAGGTACAATTTCTTGCACCTCAGGTCCGAATCCCAACTCCTCCATACCTGTGTTTTAGCAGCGCAGGTTCACTCAAGTTGCCTGGTGCGATCCCGACTGGTTGCTTCAACGTGACCATAACGGCCGGCTTGGTCAACCGTTCCAGGCCAGATTACGAGTCTTTCCACTCCATACCGTGAGAAAAAGATCATGGTTTTGGATGGGGGATGATCTGAAATGATTGCAAATAGCTGTCTTGAAGACCAAGAGGGAAGAATGAGATTGAAGAAAATGTGGAAGCTGCTTCCACAGGTGAGCACCAATTCCGGATTTTGGGAGTTTCACAAGAAGGGGGTTGCTGATTGACCGCAAGCACTCTGCATATACTTGTGGTGAAGGGATTGGAGGGGGCAGAGGGTGCAAGACAAGAAAGGAGGCATAGGAAGTCAGAGAAACCAGGGCAGGGGGTTAGACTGAAGAGTGGGGGGGGGGGGTTAGATCCATAGACTCAGCATCATCGCAGGATGTTCCAATGATCTTGAAGGCCTTGGTTTTGATGGCGTCAAGTTGAGCAAGGTCTGAGCCAGGAGTGCTAGCCCAGGAGAGGAGAGCAGTACTCTGTCAAGCTGCGGATCAAGGCCTTTTAGGTGGGTCTGAGTTTAGGTGTGCCAAAGAAGGTCTTTGTTCGACGGAGGGTGCCCAGTCGGCGACTGGCTTTGGAGACCAACTTTGAAATGTGGTTTGCCCAAGAAAGGTCATGACTGAGAGTGAGACCCAAGAGTTTGAGTTACTTCTTTGAGAGTCTTACAGTCTTATCTTACTATTCTTACGATATCCAAACTCTATCCACACGGATTCCTTTACATTAATTTCCCTTTTTAATGTCATTCCTTTCTCTTTATACGATATTGTAATTTACTCATCATGCTCCGCTCCTATCTTCCCTTTCCGATCACACCGATACATGTCATAGCTTTGTTGTCCTGGCCTTCAACTAATTTCTTCATTAAACCAGAGTTAAAGGGTTTGGAGGAAACATTAATTCAAGTGATATAAATGACACCTAAGATCTTTGTTTAGTTCAAAGCTTAGTTTGTATCTGCAATACGTTTCCAACACTCATTTAATTTACCTTAAAATGGCGTCACCACTTGTGTTACCAATTGAGTGCATGTCTTGAAGTGGAGTCTGCACCTGATCGATGGGAACGCAACACGACGCAGGTAAAAATGAAAACTAATAAATACCCGGCTAAACAGTTTACGCTTTATATCCCACCGATAGCCTGGATATGCATCGCGTCCTGAACCAAAATCTAATAGTCGTTGGGGTGAGGTTCCTGGAAAATGCTGTGATAGTTAAAACTGCAATCATGGAAACCAAGGGCCAATGGGAAGAGAGGGGTTCTGTTCCTGGATTTCGAGCAACTGTCGATGAAGATCAGCCTGGTGTTGGCTTAGTGGTGGCTTGGGATCCCAGGGTCCTGAGTTCAAGCCCCGTTGGCTGCTGAATTAACACCAGGGGGTTGACTCAGCCTGTCATCCTTCCAAGGTCGGCGAAATGAGTACCAGTATACTGGTCCCGGTGTATGCCCCGGTTAGAATAGGTGTACCATATCCCGTGTGTCGTAAGAGGTGACCAGGGTTGGCGTCAGGAAGGGCATCCGGCCATAAAAAAACATTGCCTCACGAAAAAGCCAACCCCTGCACAGCAGGGAAAAATGGCTGTAAAAACGGTCATTTTACTTTTTGTCGATGAAGATCGACGACAGCCAGAAATAAACACGTAAATGTCTGTTAACATTGAAATAAACGTGTGAATTAAACAAAAACACGAGCTTTACCTTTTAAATTTGTGACCAAACGGCTCGGTGGGGGTGAGGGTAACCATATTACGTACTCGCACTGTACTCTGCCGGAAATATAAAACACAAGACTTAACTCAGGATGATGCTGTTAACGGGGGAAAGCATGAACGGGGAAGGCGATTTAGCGAACAGAAAAGCGGTATTCGTGCTCCGATGAAGGTGCCTGCAGCATTGCCACAACCCAAAATGGAGAAAGGTCACACGATCATTGTGTCACCTTACCTTGAACCATGATATTCCTTGCTTGGAGAACAAGGTACGAACGAGATGGCATCGTTTTCCAGAATAATCCTGTCTCGTCTGTTAAAAACCTGCTCCATCATAAATCCCTCTGCCTTGATTTGTTTCATGAGTTGCGCATGAGAAGGTGTGTTTGAGAACGGGGGTTCGAATCCGGGTGTCGGAAAATGAAGGTTTGGGAATGAGGTTTGAAGGATAATGAAGGTTTGGGAATGAAGAAGAGTTCAATGGGAAAGGTTCTACCAACAATCATTGACCCCCAAATGGCAGCCGGTACAGATGCCGCATTTTCTCCTCGAGCCAACAGATCTAACAACTTGATGTTTTTGCCCAATGTCATAACCTTTCTCTGCCTTTTGGCACAGCTAACTTTCTCCATCGCTTTACGTTTATGCTCATTCAAAGCAGTGCACGAGAAACAACACAAGTCTTATCATGGTAGGTAATCGTACATGCACGGGATGCAAACCATGACTGATCTTACCTCAAAAGCTGTGATTGGTCGAAATGAAATCCCATGATGATGAAATCGGAACACAATAGGTTGCCCACGATTGGTCGAAACCCGTGATATGGGACATTTTCACAAAAGCGGGTCAGGTAACGGTAAAGACTGCCCGAGAATTTTTATCAAGCATATATTGCCCAGTCAGTGCAGAGGCCTTATGGTGATCCTGCGATGCTGACATCATTTGAACATTTTTTAGGCCTTTTCAGGGGTTCAAGCACTATTTCGAGACTATCAAAGAAAGTTGATTTTTGAGTTTGTTGTTTACCGTTACCTGACCCGCTTTTGTGAAAATGTCCCATATACGAGTGAGGGTTTACTGTATTTCGTTTTTTGCAGATGACATTGTTTTTGTAGAAGAAAGCTTAGAGAAAACGGAAACCGTGCTCAGGGAACTCGCTGAAGCCAGCATGAAGTGTGGGCTGAAGATGAACGTGTCAAAAACCAAAGTAGTAATGAACCCTCTTGTACCAGGAATCATAATAAATGGAAATCAAATCGAAGAATACATATACCTAGGTTGGGGGTCGGCAACCTAAGGACTTGAGTGTGGCTCCCAAGCTTGATCGATAAAATCCCCTTTTCCTCATTATAAATTAATTTTCAGAAAAATATTTGTGAGTGTCGTGAAAGGATAAAATAATACTTGAGAATGTTGGCGGAGTGATATACAGGAAAATGCATCCGATTACCGACGAATTCTGTGAGCAAGACTTGCATGTTGTGCTCTCCATTACGCTGTTATTTTCACCATCTTGTCGGCAATATTATTGCTTCAACCTGTTTCACAGCCTCAGTTTACCATTCGAACGCCCCTTCTAAAAAGATAGCAAAGCTCTGATCCTCACTGAGCAGATAAGCGAAAATCCCGTAATGAACGACTTGAATGCAAATAACAAACGAGATGTTGTTTTGATAACTCCCCCTTCAATAGAGGGTGCACGTGCGGATGACGTCTCCACATTTTCTGTCCGCTATCTTGGAGTACCAACAAGCAAAACGAAACCACACGTGCACTGCATCATTGTATTTACATTTGTTAAAATGGCGAATTTTTTGTTCATTATTTTGTTTTGGCAATTAATTATTTTTGCCAAACTTGGAGGCTTGATTTGCGAGTTATGAGGGATGTTCAAGAGCGATTCGGAATGAGATTGTCACGTCCAAGAAACGGTGTGTGTGTGTGTGTGTGTGTGTGTGTGTGTGTGTGTGTGTGTGTGTGTGTGTGTGTGTGTGTGTGTGTGTGTGTGTGTGTGTGTGTGTGTGTGTGTGTGTGTTTTTCTCTTTTAAATGGCCTTAACAGAAAGCTGCAATGAAAGGGAAACACAGCTCACTTGCTTTTAAAAGAGGTGCTATCATTTGAGCTAAAACATGGAGAGAGGTTTGCTGGCTCATTTCTCATCACAAACGATTCAAACAGGAGACAAACTATGAACCCGATACTGAGAATGCAAGAAGCCTTCACAGGGTTATTTCAGGAATTCAGAAGGGAAAAGCAATTTTATCATTTGTGTTGAAACCCCATGAAGCAGACACTTCTGCATTCAACTTTTCAGCATTTACAGAAGTAGATCGAGCAGAACTAGAACGAGAACTGGCCAATTTGCAGGACAAGGACTTGTGGAGTTCTAAATTCAGAGGCCTAGCGACCAAACTCAAAAATCTAGAAAGGCACAGATCTACCCTGGCACTTCAACACAGATGGACTGAAATGCATGACCTTAAAAAAAAAACAAGACCAAATTGTGTATGAAGTTTGGAATTCTTTACCACAAACCTTACAGTAACATGAAGAGATATAAATTTGGCATTCTGTCCATCTTCGGATCGACTTTCCTGTGCGAGCAAGCATTTTCAAGTATGTATTTCCTAAAAAGCACACTGAGAGACCAATTGAATGAGGAAAGTTTAAAATCCGGCTTGAAAATGAGAACGACCACACTGTCAAAACATCGAACGACTCTCCAAAGAAACTCTGCAGGAGAAATCACACGAAACTAGAAGGGCACTCGGTAGAGCGCATACATCCGCCACACAATGCCTGATCCTGTAGAACACATCCGGATCCGTCCACAACTTTTTCAGATATCCTGCACACAGACAGACAGACAAACAAACAGACACACAGGGGTGAAAACATAACCTCCTTCCACCTTCGGTGGTGCAGGTAAATATGGATAATCTGACTCGATGTACTGAAGAAAATTTAATGGCCCCTTTCATTAATACCAACTCAATAAACATATATTGCATTAAAAATCAATGTTTGGATCTTTGGCCTGTTATTCAATTCTTGAAATAGGGTTTACGTGCATTGTGGCTCTTTTGATATCATGTTTCTGACCAAATTTGAAAAAAATAGCTCTTCTTGTTATTTGGGTAACCGACCACTGACCGAGGGCAAAGCTTCAGCCTCAAATAAAAGAATCAAGAATAATAAATAAAGAGAAGAATCAAACTTGGATGGAGACAATATGGAAAACTCAGTAACTTCATGAGAGGTAGCTTACCAATATTTCTGAAAAGAAAAGTTTTCCATCGGTGCATTATTCCAACTATCATCTTTCGAGCAGAGACCTGGGCGTTAACAACAATAATGGAGAAAAAGTTAACAGCAGCACAACACCATATTGATCAAAATATGTTCAGTATTGCATACAAAGATAGCCAAATATTGTTGCGGGCCGGGTATCGGCTGCGAGCACGACCGCTAGATGGAGCTGCAGAGTCGACTCCACCGAGCACCCGGAATTTAGATCGTACCTTTCAGAAAACTCCGACAAGTACGGGTCCCTTACCGGACCGTGAATTGTCAATAATTGCACCACGTGGTCCAGGGTTATTTGCCAATCTTCAAAATACCAAGAGCGCCACGTGGCGAGTTTATCGAGTATTCACACCCTCGACGGCCCTCGTACGAGTCGAGCCGTAAGCGTGCCCAACCCGTGTGCAACCTGAGCGGACGGTTGCCGAAGTTCCGTCGGTCTGAATGCATAAGTTACAGCGGCAACAGCCTTTATAATTCACCAACACGCATCACGCTAAGCCAATGGAAGGAAACGCAGCAACGAACTGATACATTTAACAAATGTATTTATTTATAATGGGGGAAAGGGGGAAGCACGCAAGAAACAGAGTTATCACGACTAATGAGATGCAAGTATGTACGGCAAAGAGCACTCATTACCTGGCCGCACCGCGCAGCTCGACGTCTGCACCTTCCTGGAGCACTAGTTGGCCAAGAAGGAACCAGGGCAGCCAGACGCAGACCACGCCAGCCACCAGACGAGCCGAAAACCAGAGCACGCCAGCGACGAGATGCCTTTCGTCCAGCCTCGAGAAATGCGTCTTCCCCTCCGAGCTCCAGCAGATCATCACGCTCGACCAGATTCTGATGCTCTGGCAGATTCCCTCGCTCTTTCGCTCTCTCTATTCTCTCGCTCGACGTCACTTTTATCGCTCTCGGGTGCGGTTCGCTCAGGCGTGGCTCGCTCTCTGGTGCGGTTCGCTCAGGCGTGGCTCGCTCTTGGGTGCGGTTTGCTCAGGCGTGGCTCGCTCTTGGGTGCGGTTCGCTTAGGCATGGCTCGCTCTCAGGCGTGGCTCGCCTCGTCCAAGCGAACCGAGTCATGACCATATTTGGGAATGGAATTCAGTCCGCTCATCATTGGGTGGAACACGACGCATTCCCTTACTTTGCGCGCAGCCAAGTGAATCGGTTCATGACCATATTTGGGAATGGAATTCCATCCCCAAACGAATTCCGAACACGCCCGCATTCCAGCGAGTGCGTGGATGCCTGGAGCAGAGGGTTATCGTTGTTGTAGTTGGAGATGTAGGAGCCGTAGTTGTTGTGAGTGATGTAAAAATCCTACCTATTAAAATAACACACAGCGCAGGTACATTTATTCACCCATTAAACGAGGGGCGGGGACCCTAACTAAAAATACATACTTACCGATATAACTGTTCTATAGGACCTGTATGTTGAGTGCTCACGGCTTCCAGATTTGCAACAATATATGGGTCACATAACAAACCAAAACTCAGGGTATCTTGGAAATAATCAAACTCGGCAAATAGGCAGGACACGTTAGTAGAAAGTCAGATAACAGGTGGACAACAATATTACAACATAGATACTTATGAATGGCAACAGGAACAGGGCAAGGCCACTTTGAAGATGGGTGGGATGAAGTAGACAAATATTGGGGAAGACTCAGTTGGAAAAATAAAACAAGAGACAGAAACAAGGCATCAACATGCTGAGGCTTTCGTCCAACATTGGACTGAAAATAGCTGATCATGATAATTATTTTGATGTCATTTTTTGGCCCTATCATTCAATGGTGAAGAATTACTTTTAAAATTCTCGGATCCAGATCTTCACCCAAATCGAATCGAATCGATTCATCCTTGTCACACACCCAACCTGTCCACCAAGTTTCATCCAAATCCGTCCATACTGCCTACGGCATCCAAACTCTGTCTCTGGCATATTAGGCCAACTCCACACATGGCTTACTGACTTCCTCTACTCTCGTAGCTAATGTATGGCACTCAACGAAATCCTTTCATCTCCTGTACTTATCAAGCCTGCAGTGCCCCAAGGTAATGTTCTGGACCCAGTCCCACTCCTGATCTTCATAAATGATCTCTCCAAATCTCTGTAAAATCCTCTTTATCAATTTGTTGATGCCAACACCCTCTGTCATGACATCCCTCATCCTTCAGATAGGCAGGCTGCAGCCTCTTCACTTTCTTCAGACATTGCCAAAATCAGAAGCTGGTCAAACACTTGGAATATGGAATTTCAATCCTGACAAATCTCACACTCTTCCTATCTCTCTCCAAAAGGAGCATCTGGCAAACCCTCCTATTTACTTTCTCAACAATCCTTTTGAGGAAGTTCAGTCATTCAAACTCCTGGGTCTCACTCTCAGCCATGATCTTGGGCAAACCACATTTCAAAGTTGGCCTCCAAAGCCAGCTGCCAGCTGGGCATCCTCCGTCGTACAAAGACCTTCTTAGCACACTTTAACTCTTATCCACCCATAAGGCCTTCATCCACATCTTGATGGAGTACTGCTCTCCCCTCTGCACTGGCTCCCCTGCCTCACACCTTTCTCAGCTTGATGCCGTGGAAACCAAGGCGTTCAAAATTATTAGAATCTTCTGTGATGAAGTTGAGTCTATAGGTCTGTCATTATGCCATCGCAGACAGGTCGGTGTTCTCTCTTTCTTCAAATGCCTCCTTTCGGGTCTTGCGCCCTTTGCTCTTTCCGTGCCTTCCTTTGCTCTTTGCTCTTTCCTTGCCTTGTGCCCCCCAGGTTTTTGCAGGGCACACACATTCCACAATCAACCCCCTTCTGATTAAACTACCTAAATCCAGGATCATTGTTGCTTCCTCGACTCATTCATTCCTCTTTTCTCCAACCTGTGGAACGAACTTCCACATTCTCTTCAATTTCATTTTTCCTTCCAAGTCTTCAAGACAGCTGTTCAACACCATCTCAGATCATCCCCAATCAAAAACGATGATCTTTTCTCGCCTTGTCAAAACCCCCAATCCCTCCTCTTCAAAAAATTTCTAGTTTTTCCTCCTGAGAATTTCATTCTGTATCCATCTTGTCCACCATATGTATCTTCTCCTGCCCCATATTCCTCCATAACCCATTGCTTGTCCATGTCTCCCTCTATCTTGGCCTTCAACTCTGCTGTTGGTGTTTCCCCCTCTCAACTGTTACTTTTGTGCTGTTGCTTCGTGATCCATTCAGTGTCACGCTCTTACTATCGTACTAGTGTACTAATTATAACTCTTCCACGTGCCTCAACTATGTATACAAAAAAAAACCTTTTTGATTTATCCGAGACAGACAGACAATGGTGAAAACATAACCTCTGTTCACCTTCAGTGGTGGAGGTAAATATGGGATGCAGGCCTTATTGGTTGCACTGTACATTTGTCAAGCAAATTGGGTACTTTTTCTGCACATGTGGCCTGATGTTATTTTTTTTACTTCTGTTTTTTTGTCTATGGCCTCTTTCATCATCCTTAACTTGCATACAAAAGTGGTTAAATTTTCTCGATGCCTTGGAGAATGCAGTTGTAAACTAGAAGGGCACTCGGTGGAGAGCATACCTCTGCCAGGCAGATTAGGTTATGTCATGTATCCCACTAATGGGCTGGATCTGGATTTAGACCTGAACTAAATTTTAATTGGCTTGTTCTTGTCACTTAACCAACTCACCCACCAAGTTTCGTTTGAATCCATCCATAACTTTTTGAAATATCCTGCTCTATGTCGTTTTTGGCCCGATCTCCCAATGGTGAAAAATCACTTAATTTTCAGATCCGGATTCAGATCATGATCAAAATCGAATCATTTCGTCCTTGTCACATCCCCAAGCTCTCCACAAAATGTTGTCGAAATCCGTGCGCAACTTTTTGAGATGTTTTGTTCACAAACAAATTTTCAAATCTTCGGTAGCAGAGGTAAAAATACAAATGGGGAAAACGCTTTGAGTGGCCAGCAATCTGTCCAGAAACATTTCGGTTTTATTATTATTTGTTTTTTTTCTATCTCCATCTCTTTCTTTCTTTGCAAGAGTGGGGCTCATGGAAGAGCATGGTTGAATTGACAGTGGGGAAGCAGGGCAACAATTTAAACTCGGGAATGAACAAATGGGAAAGGAAGAGATGGATGAGGGGAGGAAACACTGAAACCAGTAAGTAAGAGGGTTGAGTTAGGAAAGGTTATTTGGGGTAATAAAGATCAGGAGTCAGCGTGGGGTGACATGGAGTGGAGGTGCACTGTCTGCTTGAAGCCCTACAGGGAAGAGTGGAGAAAAGCAGCTTCTGGATGGTGGTTTCATAGATGGGGAAAAGTGAGGAAAAAGGAATTGAGGTGTGTAGTCAGCCTGGATTTTGGAAGTTTAACCAGACGGGGGTTACTGAAAGATCACATGCATCCTGGATTTTATATGGAGGGTCAGAGAACAGAGAGACGAGGGAGCGATATTACAGAAGATGCAGTAAAAAAACAACAACAAAAAAAACCAATGATCATTGACCTGCCTGTGATGTGAAAGCAACTGGCCTTGTGCTTTGACTTTGACATATAAGATTTCAATAATCTTGAGAGCTTTACATTCCACAGAATCCAGAAGCGACACATGTGATGCTGGGGCAACAGCTCATGGGGGAGTCAGTACATACTCAATTGAGCTATGGACAAAGGCCTTGTAGACTCTGAGTGGCACTGATTTCCCACGGAAAGTGAGTCCAAGGAAAGACTATGATCGATGAAAGTTTATGAATCAGCTGGATTTTGATGCTAACAGCTCTGCTACATGGTTGGCTCAGGAGATGTTATCGCTAATATTGAGGCCTATACGTTTGAGACTGAACCTTTTCAAGTGGCTGACCATGGAAATAGGTGGGTTTGTTCATTTGGAGATCTCTCAGGATTGAAGGATATTTTGCATTTCTCATACTAGCATTTTGTAATTTTCAGAGAGATTCAGCTGCATCACTCTGCAAATCAGTGTGATTATGGTAATGCAGTTAAAAGGAAGACCAAAGAAAGAAACCGAAGAAGTGAAGAGCAAAGTTTGAGTCATCAGGAGGAACCTGGATAAGATTCGGGTTTCAGCCCACGATTCCACAACCCTCAAACCTATCCAGTTGCAGCCAAGTGAGCCTTACAGAAAAATTTCTGCAAGAATTCATTTCTCCTTCAAGAGATACATAAAGAGAGGGAGGAATAGAAAGTAAAAGAGATGAAAGAGAAAAAAAGCAAGAATGAGAATGAATAAAGAGAATTGTGAAAAAATTAGAAAGAAGTATTAAAGGAACAAAGAGCAAAGATGTCGGGAAGAACCCGAATAGATACCTTTCAGCAGTTACTCCCCAGGTTCAAACGCATCAACATGTACAAGCTACCAGAGGTCCATCAGTGGGGAAGCACAGTCCACACAGCATCAGGATATAGGTACAAACAATCAAATAGGGCCTTGTGGGGGATCCTGCATCAAATAACAGAGGGCTTTCCAAAGCATCCCAAAGGTCGTTTATGTAGATGAGGAACAAGACTAAGCCCAACACACTGTCTTGGAACACAGCAGCCTGCACGAGGAAATGAGAGCATTCATTTCAATGTGTGCATAGAGTAAGCCATGAATGAAGCACAGCCTTGTATGTCATAGGTAGAGAGTTTTGCATGCAAAGTAGGATTGCTGATAGAGGAGCAGCAGCATGTTCAGTAGTGATTGACCAGGATTTAATCCAAACTGATGGTCAGAGATGAGCTGTTTGAAAAGAGGAAAGACTTTATATTGGTAGTGATAATATATTTCATGACTTTGCTTATAATTGGAACCTATTTTACTGGTCTAGTTGAGAGGATCCATTTACTCGGGGATGGAATTGATGTTTGCTGACTTCCAGGCAGATGGGAGGTGGCCAGAGGACAGGCTGAATTGAGCAGACAGAAGAGAAGCAGATCAGGATTTGTGAACATGGGCACCGATGCCATCTGGGCCCATCGTCGAGGCTGGAAAGAACGTTGTCTACCTTCTTGTGTGAGGATACAAAATCTAGTACACACTTGATATGAGGGGAAAGTGGGGACAGAACGGAATGAGTTGGACAAACGAGATTTTGAGGCAAACATACAGTTGAGGCTTACTGTCTTATCTCGGGCAGAGTCTGCAGACATGCCATTTGAGGAGAGGCAGGGGATATAAGGCAAGCACACATACCAGAGATGGATTTGACAAGCGACCACCATGACTGAGGAAGGAGGCTGTTTGAAGAGTTCAGCTTTGAGATATGCATGGTGATATTTTCTGGCTTGCCTCAGGATGGATACACTGGAGTGACCTAAAGGTATAGAGAAGCAGACAACTCGTGGCACTTGTAAACCAAACCAGTTTGCTTTGCGTTCCAAGTTGCTTGACTGCAACTACCTCCCCCACAGAATTTGGTGCATCAGAGCCAACAGGATGGATAAGATAGCTGTAGATGAGATGGAATAAACTGGTATATATGAGAAAGTCTGCTTTTGTGAAAGTGTTCCCAGGTGTAATCAATATCTGTTGCCATAGAGATGGTAGCCCAATTCTTTTGTGAAAGGGCAGATTCCCCTTCTCTTTTCTTGCTCTTTACCTCTTACCTCTTCCTTTCTTGATCGTTCTCTCTTGTATTTTTGCTCTTTACCTCTTTCTTGTCCTTTACCTCTTGCTTTCTGGCTTTTCCTTATTTCTAAAGTTTCTAAGGCTCATGGAAGAGCTGTCATATGGAATCACCTACATACAAACATGGCCATTGACCCTTTGGGGGGGGGGGTGGGGGGGGAGAATTCCTTCCTGGAATACACAGTGCTGCCGGCACCATCCAAGGGCAGTGCTTTTATCTCCAGTCAGTGGGGCACTTTTAGTGAGTAATCTCACTCACCAATGGGTGCCAACTCATTGGTGAGTAATCTCACTCTCCAATGGGTGCCAACTCATTGGGTTTGTGTTTGCTCCATTTTCAAAATTCTGAGTGTCGAGCAAGGAATCAGCATCCATCCATTGGGATCCTACTCTGTACAGAGCGTCGGTGTTGCCAAAGCAGTCTCCTGGGCTATTGGGCACAATCCTTGTCAGGTCGCCACTCTGACGCAGGCTATTCCGTTGGCTGAGTCATCCCAGCAAGCTGGTACTCATTTTGCCAGCCTCAGAAGGATGACAGGCTGAGTCATCCCAGCAAGCTGGTACTCATTTTGCCAGCCTCAGAAGGATGACAGGCTGAGTCAACCACACCTGGTATTAATTCAATGGCTGATCGGGATTTGAACTCAGGACCTAAGGATCCCAAGCCCACTACCTTAACCATTAAACCAACATCAGGCATAAGGAAGCAGCATGTATCTTTTCTAAACTCCTTGGTGTAACTCTAACAAGGTCAGAATTGAACCATCAACCTTCCAGACTTTGAACAGATCCACCTTGTTAGGATGCACTGGGAAATTGCTCAGATTTGTGCAACACTGTAATCCTGGTTAAATTTTGCATCAAGCTTTCTGGGGATTTTTATTTTATTAGAAGTTGCAAGATAATTTGTGATATTGGGTTTTTCTAAAATGGCATATACGAGGTGTGTTCAAAAAGTATCCAACCTTAATTTTTCGTGCGTAAACAAATGAAGCAAGGGAGGCATGGTTTGGTGCACGTACTGTATGTAAGCGATCCTAATCCGTATGCGTGAATATTTTCCAGCCTGCAGAAGCTGTCAGTCGCCGACAGACCGCCGATGAGTGAGGAAGTGTAAGTGAGCGCCGTCGGTTTTTCGTTTTTTGACAAAATGACGGATCACTGTGATCTCATCGCCAGTGATCACTGTGTTGAAGTTGGGATCGCTGTTCACGGTCTCCAGCATGTCCTGTGCGATCTCCAAATGGAGTTGCTTCTGCTCTATCGTTAGCAGCTTTGCCACGAACTTCGCTGAGATTCTCCTTAAGCCCAAATCCTCAGTCACAATGGAATGAACGGATCCAATGCTGATGCCCTCCTCGTCTGCAAGTTCTCTGATCGTGATTCGACGATCCTGCATCAGCAGGGTCCTCACTTGGTCAATGATGATCTCATTTCGTGATGTTGAGGGCCAACCAAAACGTGCTTCACTTTACACTGATGTGCAACCATCTATGAAGCGGTTGTTCCACTCTTTTATCTGTGTGGTGCCCATTGCTTCATTCCCGAAGGCCTGTTGAATCTTGGGAATTGCCAAGCTTTACACAAAATCTGATGCAGTAGCGTTGTTCAAGTTTTTCCGTCATTTTGTCAAAAACGAAAATCCGACGGCGTTCACTTACACTTCCTCACTCACCGGCAGTCTGTCGGCGACTGACAGCTTCTGTAGGCAGGAAAATATTCACGCATACGAATTAGGATCGCCGACATACGTGCACCAAACCATGCCTCCCTTGCTTCATTTGTTTACACATGAAAAATTAAGGTTGGATACTTTTTGAACACACCTTGTATGCAATTGTGTGCCTTCCATGACTGTTAAAATGGAACCATTACCACTGCTGGCAGCTACGATCACATAATGTTTCTTGGTGACACCTTCACAGCACAACAGCAAGTTGTGCGAATGGGATGTTTGGGCTAACTGCTTTTTTGGCAAAGGTGAATTGAACGTTTATATGTGAGTAAATAACTTTTCCAAATTATTACTTCCTTATTCAAGAATCTTTTGCTGCACACCACTGTTGATGAAATTTAGACCATTTTGGGAGGACCGCTTGGCTATTCCTGCTATTTTTCATTGCATGTCTGGGTTCATTATCACGTTGCAAAAGTGTCTCAAAACCTGTTGCAAATGTTACATTGCTGGAAAAATTGTATTTCTGTTCATATCTAATTCATTTATGTATTTAAAACTTTTTTTGTCTTTTTTATTATCTTTGCTTTACAGCTTCCTTCGTACTGCAGGATGGTCATGGAATTCAGCATCTGACAGCTGGTGGCATGGTATGAAGCTTGTAGCCCTTGTAAATGATATTGTGCTCAGTTTTGGGAACACCTCTAATCACAAATGCCCAAATGCTTACTTGCTTTCTGAAAGGGATTTGAAAAATCAGGTTGTAGTTGGGAAGCTGTATCAAGAAATGAAAGTCCCACCAACTCGTACAGCTGCCCAGTAAGTAAGACAGGCTCAGGAGCTGGGGGCACTTAACCATCTCCACCTGATACTTGTACAAAGTGGAAAGGTTAGGGAGGGGTGACATTGGGTGAAATCTGGCATGAAGGTGCAATCATATCTTTGCCTTTTAGCTTCTATCACGGACAAAAAATAGGAGTCTTTATTTATTTATTTATTTATTTATTTATTGCATGACAGGGATCATGTCATCAAAACCAAAAACTGATGTGCTGGTTCTCGAATCCTTATCCATCCTTAAAAACGTTCATCCCCAGATATGTTGCGGTGATTCCAAAATGTTATCATATCCTACGATCCATCCGTGAAATGTTTCCCGCCCTCCAAATAGGCAAATCATAATTATGTACCCTCCAAGAGCAAAAATATGTTTTTATTTGACCCACCTTTACCTACCTTACACGTACAGGTATGTGTTCGTTTCCATCACTGATTTTATTTATTTAAATTATCTTTATGTAATTCACGGTGTTTGTGTGATATTGTACAATATTCAGGGAAAAGCAAGATGGCTTTGTGTGTGGGGGGGTCTCTTGAGGGAGTCGGTCACAGTGTGGGAGAATGAGAATGCAGGTGGACATGGACAAGTTAAGGGGTTGAGGAAAAAGCTAGGTTAGCCATGGTGCCTGAGGTAATAAATACTTGAGTGGTCACCTGACACAAGAGATGCGAATACATGGACTTTCCTCTGATTTGTCCCAAAGTTTCCTTGAGAAATTGTTTTACTTTTTCACTTTTGGCCTCTAAAAATATTTCAGACAATGCAGCCTTATATGTGGCATTGATGAATATGTTGCATTTATCCCACATGATCACATGCCTGGTGTTGGTTTAATGGTTAGGGTGGTGGGCTTGGGATCCAAGGATCCAGAGTTCAAATCCCATTCAGCTGTTGAATTAATACCAGGTGGGGTTGACTCTGCCTGTCATCCTTCTGAGGTCAGCAAAATGAGTGCCAGCTTGCTGCTATCCTGTGTCGGAGTGGTGACCCGTCCAGGATTGTGCCCAATAGCCAAGGAGACTTCTTAGGCAGCACCAACGCTCTGCACAGAGTATGGTCCCAATGGATGGATGGATCCCACATGATCCTTGGGTTGGTTTATTGGTTAAGGTGGTTGGCTTCTTAAGGTCTTAAGGTCTTGAGTTTGAGCCCCTGTCGTGCCGTTAGATAACACCAGGTGGCTTGACTCAGCCTGTCATCCTTCTGAGGTCAGAAAAATGAGTACCACCTTCTTGGAAATGTTGCACTGTATCAGCGGCACAGCCAAGCTCCCAGTGATGATGCAACCAGTAGCCCCAAGCTGCATACGAAATAATAAGTTTATCCTACAAAATTGTATCCATTGCATTTTTCTAAACTTACCTTTACATTTATTATTCATGTAATTTGTTTTAAATTATTTTTATGAAAGGTGTGACGTGAAAACTTGGTGTCCTAAATCGAATTTTAAAAAATGTACCAGCTGTGCCTACCTGTTGCTTTGCTGATCACATCATGTACTTCACAAACATATTGCATGTCTGTCTGAGTCTCAATGAGGATGTAAAATGAAGTGAAATGCGTGGAAAAAAAAAAAAGATGAAAGTTTTTTTTAATAACACGTAATTGTGGCTGTTGTTTAATTGTTTTGCCGGCTTCACACTCGATGTCCCTTATCTATCATCTGTATATTTTCCAATTTCTGCATCATTGTTAGCGTAATGTGCTTTCTCTTTGCACTTCTAACACCAATACACTTGTCACTGTACCTGGAACATTTTTTGGATACTATTGTAACGGTAAAAAATGCAGTGCAGAAAAAGTAATTGAAATGCTAAGGGATGTGACCACCACAAATTCTAACTGAGTACTGGACGGTGCATCAAACAATGAAGTGGTGGTATGGGTTACGTAAGCACTGCACAATGCATCCAAGAGAGCACAGTGTCTAAGAAATGCTGCAACCTCAGATTCTGGAAGAGCAATTGCCTGATTTTTGAAAATGGGGGAGAAAGGAATACTTTTTTTTTTAATTAAAATATCGAAAAAAAAATTATATATTTTTTGAAATCCTACTGGATTCTTGGAGTTGCGAGATTTTAGAACACTAGATTATCGACATTGTACTGTACTATTATATTTTTTTGATTGCTTTGAGAAGTATTACTCTGCATTATATACTGTAGCATTGACGGCTAAACTAACATTGAGCTTATCGCGGCATCAGGTCGAAGTCCTGCGATGTCCAGAGTGGCTCAAATGAGGTGGTCCGAATTAATGGTGGCAGCACGCACGTGGGTCGTGAGGAGAGACACGAGGAAACTTGAGCTTTTGAACCCAACAGGTTTATTTCACGAACCGCAATCAATAAGGGAGAAACCAGGGAGGATTTAATCGTGATGGAGGAGACGACAGCGGGTTGTGATTGGAAAGAAAAGGAAAATACAGAATCAAAAATAAATAAACAAGCAGTCATAGACTGGTACTTACGAAATCGTCAACTTGACCTCTGACCTTGTCTAATAAAAGCTGTCTCCAGAGAAGGTAGCGACACAAACCAGAAGTTTCTACGATGATTCTGTACCAAACCATCAAAAAGCGAATGTTTTGGATGTTTGACCTCACTGTGACCTTGACCTTTGACCGATTTTGACCAAAATTTAATCAGCACTAGCAATCACCCTCCTGAATCACGTGGTGTAATTTGACATTGGTAGCTTCTTCCGTTCTCGAGTTATCATTTTTTGGATGTTTGACCTCACTGTGACCTTGACCTTTGACCGATTTTGACCAAAATCTAATCAGCGCTAGCCATCACCCTCCTGAATCACGTGGTGTAATTTGACATTGGTAGCTTCTTCCGTTCTTGCGTTATCGTGCCTACAAACAAACACACAAACACACAAACACACAAACCAACAAACAAGCAGTCATAGACTGGTACGTACGAAATCGTAAACTTGACCTCTGACTTTGTCTAATAAAAGCTGTCTCTGGAGAAGGTAGCGACGCAAACCAGAAGTTTCTACCATGATTCTGTGCCAAACCATCAAAAATCGAATGTTTTGGATGTTTGACCTCACTGTGACCTTGACCTTTGACCGATTTTGACCAAAATCTAATCAGCGCGAGCCACCACCC
This sequence comes from Eptatretus burgeri, assembly GCF_056783735.1. Lineage (NCBI taxonomy): Eukaryota > Metazoa > Chordata > Myxini > Myxiniformes > Myxinidae > Eptatretus > Eptatretus burgeri. Next base: position 13,980,463 of record NC_140969.1, read on the forward strand.
TTCTGAATCACGTGGTGTAATTTGACATTGGTCGCTTCTTCCGTTCTCGAGTTATCATTTTTTGGATGTTTGACCTCACTGTGACCTTGACCTTTGACCGATTTTGACCAAAATCTAATCAGCGCTAGCCATCACCCTTCTGAATCACGTGGTGTAATTTGACATTGGTAGCATCTTCCATTCTCGAGTTATCTGTACCAAACCATCAAAAATCAAATATTTGACCTCATTGTGACCTTGACCTTTGACCGATTTTGACCAAAATCTAATCAGCAGTCGCGATCACCCTCCTGAATCACGTGGTGTAATTTGACATTGGTAGCTTCTTCCGTTCTCGAGTTATCATTTTTTGGATGTTTGACCTCACTGTGACCTTGACCTTTGACCGATTTTGACCAAAATCTAATCAGCGCTAGCCATCACCCTCCTGAATCACGTGGTGTAATTTGACATTGGTAGCTTCTTCCGTTCTTGCGTTATCGTGCCTACAAACAAACACACAAACACACAAACCAACAAACAAGCAGTCATAGACTGGTACGTACGAAATCGTAAACTTGACCTCTGACTTTGTCTAATAAAAGCTGTCTCTGGAGAAGGTAGCGACGCAAACCAGAAGTTTCTACCATGATTCTGTGCCAAACCATCAAAAATCGAATGTTTTGGATGTTTGACCTCACTGTGACCTTGACCTTTGACCGATTTTGACCAAAATCTAATCAGCGCTAGCCACCACCCTCATGAATCACGTGGTGTAATTTGACATTGGTCGCTTCTTCCGTTCTCGTGTTATCATTTTTTGGATGTTTGACCTCACTAGTGACCTTGACCTTTGACCGATTTTGACCAAAATCTAATCAGCGCTAGCCATCACCCTTCTGAATCATGTGGTGTAATTTGACATTGGTAGCATCTTCCATTCTCGAGTTATCTGTACCAAACCATCAAAAATCAAATATTTGACCTCATTGTGACCTTGACCTTTGACCGATTTTGACCAAAATCTAATCAGCAGTCGCCATCACCCTCCTGAATCACGTGGTGTAATTTGACATTGGTAGCTTCTTCCGTTCTCGAGTTATCGTGCCGACAAACAAACAAACAAACAAACAAGCAGTCATAGACTGGTACTTACGAAATCGTCAACTTGACCTCTGACTTTGTCTAATAAAAGCTGTCTCTGGAGAAGGTAGCGACGCAAACCAGAAGTTTCTACCATGATTCTGTGCCAAACCATCAAAAATTGAATGTTTTGGATGTTTGACCTCACTGTGACCTTGACCTTTGACCGATTTTGACCAAAATCTAATCAGCACTAGCCATCACCCTCCTGAATCACGTGGTGTAATTTGACATTGGTAGCTTCTTCCGTTCTCGAGTTATCGTGCCTACAAACAAAGAAACAAACAAACAAACAGAAACGGAAGCCATCAATATACTTACGAAATCTTTAGATTTCGTAAGTAACAAGCAGTCATAGACTGGTACTTACGAAATCGTCAACTTGACCTCTGACCTTGTCTAATAAAAGCTGTCTCTCGAGAAGGTAGCGACGCAAACCAGAAGTTTCTACGATGATTCTGCATCAAACCATCAAAAATCGTAACGTCGACCGAAGCAAAAATCTCCATTTCTCCACGCAATTATACCTTAACGTAACTCAACGACGCGTCTGCTCGAGCCCACTGCATCATGGGACGACCCGTGACGCGTCGAGTGAAATATTTTTTATACAATCTTAAAACGTCTCCAAAACATCCGATTTTTACCAGAATTTCGACAACCGAGTTTTAAGCGTCCAAAGCGATCGCAAAAACCGAAGACAAAATTAAAATCGAAGTTAAAATAAACTCGTAACGTCGAGTGAAGCAAAAATACTCCATTTCTCCACGTGAATTTACAGAATTATGTTTGACCTCACTGTAATCTTGACCTTTGACCGATTTTGACCAAAATCTAATCAGCACTAGCCATCACTCTCCTGAATCACATGGTGTAATTTGACATTGGTAGCTTCTTCCATTCTCGAGTTATCGTGCCTACAAACAAACAAACAAGCAGTCATAGACTGGTACTTACGAAATCGTCAACTTGACCTCTGACCTTGTCTAATAAAAGCGCTCTCGAGAGAAGGTCGCGACGCAAACCAGAAGTTTCTACGATGATTCTGTACCAAACCATCAAAAATCGAATGTTTTTGGATGTTTGACCTCACTGTGACCTTGACCTTTGACCGATTTTTGACCAAAATCTAATCAGCACCAGCCACCACCCTCCTGAATCACGTGGTGTAATTTGACATTGGTAGCTTCTTCCGTTCTCGAGTTATCATTTTTTGGATGTTTGACCTCACTGTGACCTTGACCTTTGACGATTTTGACCAAAATCTAATCAGCACTAGCCATCAGCCTCCTGAATCACGTGGTGTAATTTGACATTGGTAGCTTCTTCCGTTCTCGAGTTATCTGTACCAAACCATCAAAAATCAAATATTTGACCTCACCCTGACCTTGACCTTTGACCGATTTTGACCAAAATCGAATAAGCACTTGCCATCACCCTCCTGAATCACGTGGTTTAATTTGACATTGGTAGCTTCTTCCGTTCTCGAGTTATCGTGCCTTCAAACAAACAAACAAACAAACAAACGGAAGGCATCAATATACTTAAGAAATCTTTAGATTTCTTAAGTAACAAACAAACAGAAACGGAAGTCATCAATATACTTACGAAATCTTTAGATTTCGTAAGTAATAAATTTGTACAAATGGGTATAATAAATCTAAAGAACGAAACACTCCGAACTCAGTCACAGATTGGGGAGAGAATAAAAACGGGGGGGGGGGGGAACTCGGCTTTTTGGAGCAGCTGGGCAAGCAGATGTTGAGAAGGGACAATAAGACATCCAGATGACTGCAGGACGATGAGGATATCAGCAGGAGAGTCTCTCTCTCTCTCTGTCCGTCTCTCTCTCTCTGTCCGTCTCTCTCTCTCTGTCCGTCTCTCTCTCTGTCCGTCTCTCTCTCTGTCCGTCTCTCTCTCTGTCCGTCTCTCTCTCTGTCCGTCTCTCTCTCTGTCCGTCTCTCTCTCTGTCCGTCTCTCTCTCTGTCCGTCTCTCTCTCTGTCCGTCTCTCTCTGTCCGTCTCTCTCTGTCCGTCTCTCTCTGTCCGTCTCTCTCTGTCCGTCTCTCTCTGTCCGTCTCTCTCTTGTTCTCTCTCTCTTTTTCTCTTCCCCCCCCCCCCCAGCAACTCCCAATTTTGGCTTCCCCGTCTCTTTCGTGCCAAGCCTCCCGGCACCCCCCGCCCCCGGCAGAGGTTTACATAGTGGTTTTACACAATTTCCTGAACCATCATCCTTCAATATTACCACCCCCATCCCTTGTATGGTGAACCGGCAAACAAGACAATGCTTCAGCTGTCATTTCCCATCTTATACATCGAGATGGCTATCTACTCGCATACAGACCATGCTACACAATACATTCCTATCTGTTATATGGTGATATCCCACCCCCCCCAACACACACACACACACACACACACACACACACACACACACACACACACACACACACACACACACACACACACACACACACACACACACACACACACACACACACACACACACACACACACACACACACACACACACACACACACACCAATACATTCTACAGTACTGTGCAGAAGTTTTGGTTAGCCCAATGATATTCATACTTTAGAGTAAATTCATCAAATTATCAGTCATGGTCATACGTGTGTATTATTATAAATTAACAGCCTTTATATAAGCATGTGAAACAAACTGCTTCAGTAATTAACAAGAACAGTGTCATTTTGTAGTTCCAGTCAATGCTTTGTGTGTCCATCCTTTGCCTTCTTGAGTGCTATCACTCTTTTACCTATGCTTCCTGTATATGACTGAATCACTCTTGCAGGAATATTGTGTCAAATATCCTGTGTACATTCCACAGTCCTGTAAGGTTAGTTGGGTTCCTCTTGTTGTTCTTTGTTTCCAGGTAATCACATATGGCCTCGATGGGACTCATGTTTGGATTCTGGGGTGGCCATTCCAACACTTGGAGCACACCAGCTATAACCTTGTTCGCCAAATACAGTACTGTTTTATTATATTGGAAGTGTGTTTTGGATCATTATCTTGTTTGAAAATGAATCCTCTTCTGATTAAACAATTTCCAATAGGAACTGCAAGGTGCTGCAGTACCTGCTTGCACTTCTCTTTTGTTATCATCCCTTTGATTGTAACAAGAGTTCCGACACTAAAACTTGAGATACAACCCAGACAGTTGGAGACTATCCGTGTTTAACAGTATGCTGCAAACTGCGTGCCGTAACGTTCTCCAGGTCTTTGGCATACAAACTTGGATCCAAAAAGTTCAAACTTCGATTCATCAGATGAGATTCCCCAATTATATTGTTCAGTCACCCAATGTTGCTGTTTCTTTGCAAATTTCAGTCTTTTCATCTTATTCTGTGGTCTCAGCAGTGGTTTCTTTGCTGCTAATCTGCAGTTGGCCTTCTTCACACAGTGCTGAACGAGATGTTACTGTTCAGGCCTGCTTGCGTCTCATTTGTCAGCTGCCGGCTTGATTTTTGCTCCATCGCGTAAACTGACCAACTTTAGTGCTTTTCTTGTCTTGGGGAGATTCTGTTGGATTCTGCTTGCTGGCTTTTTCTTGTCTTGTACCGAGCCAGTTTATTTCAGGCGTTGTAAAGTGTACCTCGCACCATTCATTGTTGGAGATCTTCAGCTTTTCTGCTATTTTCTTCATAGTGTGCCCTTCTCACAGAGTTTGAGTCTTCACATGCTTTTCTCTTCAAAGTTTTTTCCTTGGTGCCATTCTCGACTTAATGTTGAACTTTCCTGGACTTTCAAACAAGGGAATAAGCTGATTAAGACTAACTTCACATATTCACTGATTTGCAACTTCTATTGAGGTTTCTTGTAATTCACATTAACTGGGTTCACACAGTCCTTGAAACTCCTTGAAATTCATGGAAAAATGAAAAAGCAATTTTCCAATCGCGGAAAGTCTTAAGATATACTTGGCCAAGTAGTAGGGTCATTTACAGCAATTCCGTGACCGTGGAGAGCATAGGTTCGTTTCTCAGTGGATTTGTCTTCTATGAGGGTTAAATAAAAAATTTAGCCCCCATGCCCCTCGCAAAAATGCGGGCGAACTCCGTGAGAGCCCCAAATCCAAGATGGCCACTGTCGGCCATGTTGGAAATTATCTTTCCAATGGTTTGGCCTACAATGCTACACAGTATATGTATTCTGGGACTTTTTGGGTCAAGGAATTCATATTTGATGTTGGTTTGATGATTTGACCTTCAAATCCAAGATGGCTGCTAATTTTCAGCTGGGAAAGGTCAATTTTTTTATGTTGTCCAAGAGCCTTCATAATTGGCTCTAATGAAAGCTCTTTTCATGTTGAGTTGAGGTATGGACAGTAGAACTACAAGTAAATGCACAGAGGTCATCTTGATGGTGAAAAAGGTAAACATTTGTGGTTGATGAGGAACAAACCTTTGCTCTCCATGGTCATGGAATTACTGGAGGTGGACCAACGAAATGTGTATATTCTAATACATTGGCATGCATTTGTACATCAATATCCCTCTATTTTAGGGAAGTACAATGTCTTTAACCTGAATTTACAACTTTCCAATGTAACTAATGGACCGCTAGTCTTCATCCGAATCTGTGGATTCTCCGGCCTCACTCCTCTCATCATTGCTAGTACTCTCATCACTATTCTCATCTGAGCAGTCACAAGGTATGAGCTGCTAGGGTAAAGGGGGGAGGGTGTGGCGGACTGGTCAGCACTTCCCATTCAGAATTTCCCAGCCATGGTCAATGGGGGACGGATGCTTTAACAGGTTGTAATGGAGCTGGCAATATGTGATGTAGTTCGTCCTCTCCACATGGAGATCCAACGAGTCATCATCAGGTGGGAGGCGGATCATACTCTTCTTCTTCAGTTTGTGCCACTTAGAAGCTCTGGCTTGCCCACAGGTAACATCTGCACTCTCAGCATAAACTTTGGAGAGGACAAAAGCCTTCATATCAGCTCTGACTTCGTCCTCTAACTCCAGACTCACCCACTCGCCCTTGGAGCTCTCTCGCCTCAGGATCAGAGATAACCTTCTCCAACACTGGCTTTTTCCCATGCCCATAGAACCCTGATGTGTGATCACTGCCAGTGATGACATGGAGAGGTATGATGATATCTGCAACCTGTTCTGAAAGCATGGCACGGCAGTTGATTAACACATTCTTGCGTTTAATCAACAGATCACCTCGGAGTTGTTGCGAGACATAAGCCGCCTGGACATACACGTCGGTGTCCTCGCTGTCTAGCACAACTGCTCCAGTGTAGTTTCCAGTCCTCAGCTTGGCATAGGCCGAGAGCAGCATTGTATCTGCCTCTGGATGCTTGAAGACATACTCTCCATTTGCCACACCAGTGCTCAGGTTCGTTGACATCTCACCCTCACAGTATATGATGCTACTCTGCACCCAACCAACTTGTTTTTTTCAACTGTTCCTTCACAAGCTTTTGCAGTCTGACCTAGTTTCCTGAATTGACCATGAGTTTGTTGAACTCAGCGGCTCCTGGGAACATGTCTTCAGGCTTAGGGAAAACATTTGGGACGTGGAGATGTTTTGCTGCCTGTCGATCATGCTAATCATCCTTGATGCCAAAGGGAAGGTCATACTTGTCATTGATGAGGATGATGAGGCGTGCATCAGCTTGGCGTGAGAGGATGATAGCGCAGATCTTATCCAGGTAGTCACTCCAGCAGTACTCTGAGCCATCCCGCTTCCTTGCCTCTCGGTCCTCGGGCGTGGGGTGGCTCGCCACCAAATCAGCCCCATGTCCATGAGGCTGATGTGGTCCCGTGGTTTCTCAGCAACTGGGTCGAGGTTGAACAGTTATAACAACTTGCTCTTCACAGTCTTGCGCATTGATCCATCTACATTGTAGAGTGAGAGGCACTCCTCAGTCACTCTCCCCTCAAGGGCTGACTCAAGCTGTATCATACCTGATCCCTCCACAAGTTCTACCAGGGCTGCCAGCCCTGACCTCTCCATCTTGGCCACCTTCATGGGCACACCAGATAGTGCACATATCTGTACACTAGCAAAATTCTTCCTCTTATTCCTGTGGATGGTTGCACTGAGAGGCTTCATCTTGGTGAACACTCGCTCTTGCAGGATTGTTTCAACCTGTGCTTGGCCATCTTGTAGTGTGGTATTGAGGTCATACACTGACTCCAGTGATGCGACCAGGCCAGACTGTAGTGACCTCAGTGTAGGTGAGGAGATGTCAAAGGGCTCAGCATCAAAATCCTTCATGCATGCCTGCAGGTCATGAACTGCCTGCTCATCCTTCTTCATCCTCGCTGGCTGACACTCAACATGTTTCCTTTGGGAACGCTGGCGCTTGAGGTTCCGATTCACAGTAGCTTTCACCCTCGCGACATTGTTTGCATTCCTTGTTGCTGAGAACAGTTGCTTCTCATTCTGCAAAAGCTGAAGCCATCCTTGCTTCAGCTTCGAGTTCAGATTCATAGTCGTTTCTATCCAAAGGTCCAGTGGCTGGCAGGAGTAGGGTAGCCCTGTCATGGACTGGGTGAAGTGATCATTGAAGAAGGCCATTTGCTCATCTGACAGTGAAGAGAGCATCGCCCAATAATCTGGCAACCACCTTCCATAGTCATGGTTGTCATATGCCATCAGTCCAGGCAACATGTTGTATGTTGATGATAGGTACTCTGAGCCATTTCTTGCATGACATGCATCAATACTTTGGACAAGAGGGTCTGACATCTCTATGAATGAGACCCAGAAGTTGCCCATGTCTATGCCAGGTTTCTCATAAACTCTGTTGATCAGCTCCTTCATGTCATCATCATCATCCTCAAGATGACTGTGAGCTTCCTGTAGAGCCTCCTGTGTCTCGGTGAGTGCATTGCGTAGAGTGTCAAGATTCTGCTTGATGTCCTCTGATAGTTCCTCATACTCAAGAATCTCTCTCAGTCGTTTATGGATAAGAGCCTCTCTCCAGAGCAGGATACAGCGCACACCCCGCCTGCAGTGCTTCCCTCGTAGTGCTTGGTCAACAGACCCCTCCACTACTACACCTGCTGTAACCAGAGTGTCTGCCATGCCAGAACCCTTGAATCTTTTATAGATAGCATAGATGTAGGACATCTGCTGGTGGAAGGCGCCAAGAATCGGGATGATGTCCTTGAACAGTTCTTGATTCTCCATCTTGAGCTGCACGATCAACTTGTAGGTGGGCATGTCATCAACGAGAAAGGAAAATGGAATATTCTTCTTATGCATGTAGTAGGGTCATTTACAGCAATTCCGTGACAATGGAGAGCAAAGGTTTGTTCCTCATCAACCACAAATGTTTACCTTTTTGACTATCAACATGACCTCTGTGCATTTACTTGTAGTTCTACTATCCATACCTCAACTCAACATGAAAAGAGCTTTCATTAGAGCCTATTATGAACGCTCTAGGCCAACATTGAAAAATTGACCTTTCCCAGCTGAAAATCAGCAGCCATCTTGGATTTGAAGGTCAAAAGTAGGTCAAATCATCAAACCAACATCAAATATGAATTCCTTGACCCAAAAAGTCCCAGAATACATGTACTGTGTAGCATTGTAGGCCAAACCATTGGAAAGATAATTCCCAACATGGCCGACAGTGGCCATCTTGGATTTGGGGCTCTCACGGAGTGAGCCTGCATTTTTGCGAGGGGCATGGGGGCTAAATTTTTTTATTTACCCCTCATAGAAGACAAATGCACTGAGAAACGAACCTATGCTCTCCACGGTCACGCAATTGCTGTAAATGACCCTACAAAAGTCCTTGAGACTCCTGGAAAATCGAGAAAATATTAAAAATCTGCCAGTCTGAATCGTTAATACCGCTGACTTTTTTTTTTGAAGAGAACGTTACCAATTATAACCTCCCCCATGATTTATCATTAAAGCCACATCTATATGTTAATACTGAAGGACCAATTTTGTGCTCCTCCTAGCGGTCGCGTCACGTTTTTCTCGGTACTGTGACCTGGACTGAAAGAAACTTCGTACCTGTAAGAGTGCATCACACATAGTGGCAATAGTCAACTTTCAACTCTGAAGCAGAATAAACACTTTTCGTTGAGGCGGGGGCGAGGAGTGAAGAGACGGGGGCAGGGAGTGAAGAGGCGGGGCAGGGAGTGAAGAGGCGGGGCGGGGGATGAAGAGACGGGGGCAGGGAGTGAAGAGGCGGGGGGCAAGGTAAGCAAATTTTTGGGCGGGGGTAAGCAAATTGAAAGCGGGAGATGGAGGGATGAGTGGGCGGGGGCTGGGGTGAATTAGGCGAGGTTGAGTGTGAGGGGGTGGACAGGGGCGGGGGAAAGTGGGGCAGGGAATCAAGAGACGGGGGGCGGGGAGTGAAGAGGTGGGGGCGGGGCCGGGGTAATTAAATATTTGGGTGGGGGTAAGCGAATTAAAGGCGGGGAGTGGGAGGCGGGGGGAATGGTGCAGGGGCGAGGGTAAGCAAATTAAAGGCGGGGAGTGGGAGACGGGGGGGGGGAAATGGTGCAGGGGCGGGGGATGAAGAGACGGGGGCAGGGAGTGAAGAGGCGGGGGGCAAGGTAAGCAAATTTTTGGGCGGGGGTAAGCAAATTGAAAGCGGGAGATGGGGGGAAATGGGGCGGGGGTGAGTGGGCGGGGGCTGGGGTGAATTAGGCGAGGTTGAGTGTGAGGGGTGGACAGGGGGGCAGGGGCAAGTGGGGCAGGGAATCAAGAGATGGGCGGTCGGGGAGTGAAGGAGCGGGGCCGGGGTAATTAAATTTTTCGGCGGGGGTAAGCAAATTGAAGGGGGGGTGGGAGGCGGGGGGGAAATGGGGCAGGGGCGGGGGATGAGTAGGCGGGGGCAAGCACGCCCTGTCCAGTCCATGTCCCTCGAGTGTGGTTGAGCTGGTGAGGGTGGTTGAATGAACGGAATCCGTCTGTGACGGGGTTTCGGCTAGTATAGTTGAAATGGTTTCTCATGTGCAAAATCTGCAATGACGGGTAACCACACGAAACGTGCTTTTACGGAATAGTTTATTATAAGAAGTCACGTGACGACCACAATGGAGAATTCCATGATGAAAGATAGAGGGACCTGAAAACGGGCAGCAAAATAAATGAAGCACACTCACGAACTGATATAATGAAAACGTGCGCTACAGGAAATTAAATGTAATCAAAATGGCCGTGAGCGCACAATATAGGGTGCCTTGTGAGGTCTTATAACATATACTGGTACCAGGGATTGAAAATGCTCAACCGTGAACATGTCTTCAGCTCACAGTTGCGGCACTCAGCGGAGAGACGAAGCATCCAGAAGGTGAAACACAGCGAATAAAGCGAAGCGGCATGAAGTTAGTTGTAGGGCTGTTGGTGACATTCGCATGCAATATGTGGAGTGGAGGACATGTGACTGAATAGTTTATGACATGACATCGGGTCGTGCATTCATTATGCAAGTGCTTACATCCTTATGGAAAAATCCCAATTTATAATTGCGTCAATATAAATAATCTAGCAGGCCCCAGATGGAAAACAATTCCCACCTGTCTCTTCAAGAGAAAACAAGAGACCGTAACCAATTTAACCTCCCCTTGGTATTTACCATTGAATCCAAGCTGAAATGGTTTATTGGATCCCTGGATGGACGTGTGCTGAGCTTATCCTAATCCCCCTCGCCCCCAACCCCGAGTTGCTAAATTATTCTTGAGTTAATCACCTCTTATATTCTTATATTCTCTGCCCCAAAATGAGTGTTAATGGCCTCTGGCATTTATCCATTCAGACCAAAACTATTTGATAACGAATCACTGCTCACCTTCACTTTTTCATTCTTCTTTTTTTCCCCCCACTTTGTAAGAAACTCCCACACTCTCTTCAATCCCATTCTTCCCTCCAGGTCTTCAAAACAGCTGTTCACCACGATCTCAGATCTTCCCCCATCCAAAACTACGATCTTTTCTACCCCCGTTAATCCACCCCAAACCCACCTCCTTCAAATTCCCTGCTTTCCCTGCCTTCCCTCTCTTCCTTCCTTCCTGAAAATCCCTGTGGTGTCCATCTTGTATACCCTGTGTTCCCTGCTCCATCCCTCTCCCGCCCCTCTTGCCTCCTACCCCCTTGTTGTGCACTATATGTTAGCTCTCATACGAGCCTCAACAATGTAAACAAAACCCCTGGATCTTTACCATGGTTTTGATTTTACACATGTAATTGTAAATCAGTGGGCTGCTGCGGTGTAGGTGGTAACAGACACGCAGGACGTACAGTGCAGTCTGCAGCACGTACAGCATCTGGGGTTTGCTGAAAAGTTTCAGATACCTCGCCTCACTCGTCTGGCAGAATTTCTTTTCAGGAGAGCTCATAACAGTTTCGACAATGCTGAAGTTTTTTTGCACAGACAAACGTTTAAGTGTCAAGCAACAGCCATAGCATAAAGACGTCATGAGGAAATGGCAAACATTTAACAGCATCACGCAACAGCCGTAACTGTAATGTAAAGACATCATGTAGAAACGTGACAAATATGATCTTTGTTGGCATTTACAGGACCAATGCAAATGCAAAATATATTAACCAATGAAAACCAACATTATAAAGTTAAATTGTGGCTTGAGAGGAAATGAAGGCATCTGGTTTCGTATCAAAGAGGACAAGGAGCAGAGAACCAGACTGTCCTCTATAAAACAGGACAATGGCTACCCTTCATGACGCACAAATTTATAGCTGAGAGGAAACATAACCGCCTGTGGAAAACACGGGTTTACTGTAGTCTGACTTGAAATTTTTTATGAAAATGAGGATAATTATTAATTGCGGTTTAATTCATGTGAGCAGTCCATGTGACAGAAGCAGGTCATTAATGCTGCAAAAGGTATAACGTGGAATGGTTCTGTGGTATAACATGATAAACTACTAAATTTTCCTATCGGCATACATGTGTTCGACAAAATAAAAAAGGTGTGTGTGTGTGTGTGTGTGTGTGTGTGTGTGTGTGTGTGTGTGTGTGTGTGTGTGTGTGTGTGTGTGAAAAACAAAAGAAATAACATGACTGGGCCAATCTCCACCAAGTTTTGCATACGTGTTGGTAGTACCCAGAGTCAGGTCACGAGCACAAACCCACCCCCCTGCAATAGTAGAGAGGATGAGACGACTTTCAACTTTTCGCCTGTACACTTGCCATCGTGCAAGTGGTTGACTGACCCCTGTTACAGACAAAGGATTATTTGCCCTATCTCCCACACTTCCCCCACCCCGTCACCTTCTCCCCAGGCTGCTCCCAGAGGGAGCGGGTGTTTGTAATTAATGGAATATGGGATAACAACAAACAAACAAGGTTTTATTCATATTCTTGTGGTTTATTCCAATGTCACTTGTTACATAAAATATTGGGATTAAAGGTCCTGGAAAAGAACTTTTTTTTTCCTGGAAAACTGGAAATTTGGTCTTCCATAGCTGTGCAAACCCTGATTGATGTGACTGATGTTGATTATTTCAATCATTATTATTATTTACTCGACAAAAATTCACAAACTGTTTGGTGTTTGCTGCATATTTTCTTCGTGGTAAGTGGATATTACCAGCACATGATAACATAATATGTAAAAAGCAAGAATATAACTTTTTCAATTTTCCAATTAATTTCATTTATTTAAAGGTGAGTGTGATTATTAAATTGACTTTCACAGACATTTGAATTATCTCCCTATATTGCACACTTCTAATTTCCCACAAATGTTTAATGGGGAATCCCATCGTGTGCTGCCTTTTTGATTGCTGGTTGCGTCATTGGTGAGGGGCGCAGCTATGCTGCTGATGCAGTGCCCCTATTTCCAGTTTTGCTGGTGCTCATTTCGCCAACCTCAGAAGCATGACAGGCTGAGTCAACCCCCTGGTGTTAATTCAGTGGTAAACGGGGCTCGAACTCAGGATCCTCGGATCCCCAGCCACCACCTTAACCACGAAGCCAACACCAGGCTACGAATGGGGAATAGCACCACAACAATGAAAATAACCCAAAGTTTTGCACAGTACAGTGCTGTAATTTTGTGTGTTCCTTCCTTGTCTGTCATGCTTCAATCAAAGTGGCTCCTTCTGTTGTGGAGTAATATAAATGGTACTGTTGGAACCCTTACATTAAGCTCAAATTCACACTTCTTCCTCTTCCCTCCTGGAAACATGGGCTTAAAAAAACAGACCTATGATTAACGGACACAAATGTTTGTTCGAAGTAAATTGATTATCACCTTTCCAAACAAGTAAATCCCCGACTAGCTTTCTAACGGTACCATTTTTAAGCTGCGACATGTCGCAGGTCTACATGAGCCTCAGGTTGCTGTTGCTGTTGTTGGTGTGGTTCGATTTTTGAAATGTGCACCCATTGGTCAGAGAGATGCCGGACCACACCCACCTCGGCACCCAGACAAAATGATATGGCTGCCATCTTTGTTTTCTGGTAAACACGAGGCCTGTCGGCTTTTGCTGATTATACACTGTCTGCGGCTTTGTTATGTCTGATTTCCATTTGATTTGTTTGGTTCGAGTGTTAGTCATGATGAGGGACCCCGAAAAATGTAATAACATGTCAAATAAAAATGATTAGTAAGGTTTAATCAAGCCCGTAGGTGCCTCCCTAAAAAATAGCGTAAAGTAATTTTTGAACGGCCCCATGTTGGGGTTAAAAAAACCGTGACCTTGTGATTAATCGACTCATTTAAGAGTGCTTTAAATGCGAGTTTCCCAATTTGAATACAATTCACTTTTGCTTCATGGTGATGTCCCATAACTTGAATGACCACTTGCAGGTTTTTATGAACCAAAGGTTGATTACCACAGAGACACACACACACACACACACACACACACACAAACACACACACACACACACACACACACACACACACACACACACACACACACACACACACACACACACACACACACACACACACACACACACACACACACACACACACACACACACACGACGAAACTGAGGTAACAGACATAAAGGTAAATTGAATCACTATGAATCTTTTCTATCAAATTGTATTCATTCACATGGGAACACAGGACAGACAGGCACAAGGTTAATGAGACTATTTGGAAAATGTAATCTGAGCCGTGGGTAATGATTTTTAGCTCACCTGGAATGTAGTTTTGGGGAGCTTGTGGGATTGGAAGGTCGTCCATCCGTCAGTCGGTCCATCCGTAAACACTCGTAACTTCTCCAAAACTGCTAATGGGATTGTGACCAAACTTGGCTAAAATGATATTTGGTATATTGCAACTCAAGTTTGTTCACAGCTTTAAAAAGTTTTTTTTTTTTAAATAATCAGGGTCTATTGGGGGTCAAAGTTGGTCCAGGTTTGACCCCACTCAAAATATGTATTTGCTTTTTTCCCCTCTGAAACTGCACACACAATTTCGATGAAACTTGACCACAACTTTCATGACCCTTTATGTACCAAAGTTTGTTCATGGCATTAAAAAGTCAGGGTCTCGGGTGGTCTGGGGGGGGGTGATCCCCCCAAACCCCCCAAAAACTAGTTATTTGCTCTTCTCCGAAACACAAACACTATTTCGATGATACTTGACCAAAACCTTCATCAGGGGGAGTTGACTGACTGTTGTTTATGTTCCAGGTGAGCTTCTGGCCTTGTGGTCCTATTTTTTTCATTATTTTGTTTTTTTAATATTCTCAGACCCAGCTTTCTCCACAGACACATGGGACATGAGCAAGGATGAAGGAGTTGAGTGGACAGAGGAGGCGAAAAAAATATATATTTTGTGACCACAGTGCGATCATTCTTGTTATTTATTTCTCTACGACAGCAGAAACCCTTTAAAATAAAGCGTGATGGACGGATGCTACTCCTTTTAGTGATGTACACTTACAAGGGCCCATGGAAGCTCTGCATAATGGAAAATGTGACCAAGTCATCAACCCTCCCTCCCCCCCCCCCAACTCTATCCTGCCCCTGAGCTCTGTCCTCCACTCCTGCTGTCTTCTTCAAGTTCCAAACTCCCCCCCCCACCCCATCTGAAATCCTCAACCTCCCACAATTCCTCAATCCCCCTCTCCCAACTCTATCCCTTCAATCCTCACCCCCACCTCCCAAGCCCAACTCTTCAACCTCCCCCTCCTATGCAGAAGGAGGCCATTCAGCCCATCATTTCATTTCATTCTTTGTTTGTGTCCGTGTGAAATGTGGAAATTATTCATTGCAAACTTGCAATTCAAATCAAAAGGTATGCATCGCATCCTTTTCACATTCGCATATTATAATGAGACTTGTCAGATGGTTCCAAATTTGCAATCCTGACACCAGTGTGATGGACATTGCCTCTGGATAACTCCAAGAGGACATGGCATGTCTTGAAGAGACCACGACGATCATCAGTCGTCCAAGAACTTCCCACATGATCCCACACCCAGTCATGTTACCATAAGCAAAAGTCTGAGTGCGAATGGGTACTGTGCCGGCGGTCACACGAAAGACCTGAGTCAGTCGGTCGAGCGAAACCAACATTGCGTAACCACGTCTGAGATCTAACTTGCATAACCAATTAGTGCTGTCCAAACACCTCAGCAGTCTTATGCCACCAACAGAACTGACAATAATTCAGGACACAGTTCTTGAGGGAATGGCTTTTATGAGCAGTCATATGAGTAGAAGCATACACACAATGGAGTGATCTTGGCTGAATCTGAATTGGTGACCTGAGGTGAGGCTGATGGAGAAAAGGAAGGATTTCATATCAACTGGGATGATTGAGTCCATGACCTTGCTGATGATTGGAAGTAAGCTGATAGGTCTGTAGTTATGGCGGATCAGATGTTGCACCGTTTTATGTCATACACTGATGTTGGTTGATTTCCAAGCAGATGGAAAATTATTTAGAATAAATGTAGCCACAAACAAAGAGCAGAGCATGTGCAAGAGCAGCCGAGCAGGTTTTTAGGTCCAGTTGCAAAAGCTGATGCCATCCGGTCCAGTTACAAAATCAGAGTGGAGGCTTTCCAGAATCTTCTCCACCTTCTTAGGTGCAAGAGACAGAGTCCAGGAGCAGTTGGGTATGACAGGGAAGGATGGGTACCGAGAGTGAGGAGTTGGGGACACAAGTTTTGGAAGCAAACAGAATTTATTCATTCGCCTTTCTCACGAGCAGAGTCCGCTGTGGTGCCATTTCAAGAGGGGGAAGGGATGGAAGGGGAGCATCCACCAGAGACAGAATTAACAAGGTGCCATGAGGATTTAGAGGAGGGCGACAAATTTGAAAGTTCAATCTTGAGGTTAGACAGATGTTCTGGCCGGAGATTATAATAAATAAAAATATCCATTGCTCCAGGAGGCCATCAATTTACTAATCTCTGCATTCATTTAACTGTCCTTTCCCATCGTATTTTGAGATCCGTGTTTAATTGATTCCATACTGTAATTAATTGGATCTGTCTGATTTACATCAAGTTCGTAAACGTAAGTTTGAAGTGAATTGTTTTGATGCCCGTTTCTCTTCCGTTCTGGTTTCACCGAGAGTCATTTGCTGCCGATGTAAATGTTTTCTGGGGTGTCACATGGTTAACATCATTGAGATTTTCATGTGTCTTGTGCCTGCTCTGCAAAATATTAAATGTGCGAACACGTTTTTATGTCGCTCAGTGCGAAACCTTGCCCTTCTCCAGAGAATGGTTTTTTATAAGATCTGTAAAAGCTGTAAATTGCTCTCCTGGATTATATTGTTATTATTAGGGTACCCTGTCATTCTGACAGGGAACCCTATTGTTTTTCTCTGTTTATTTCATTATTATTACGTATTCTTTCTTATTATTTATTATTCTTTATTCTTTTTCCGCCGGCAATTTGTGGGTTCTTTCGCTTTAAAAATCATTTTCTCAGGAACGGTAAGTCTGATCGGCACGAAATTTTCACCATAGTATGTATCTTTTTTGATAGCAAACTTAATTGGTAATTGTGACGTCATTGGTCACGTGTTACGGGCGCCATCTTGAAAAAAAACGAAAAACTTTGGACCTCTGTATCTCTGAAACGGTGCGATGGAAAATGTTTTCGCTTCATACATTTGAATAAGCTCCTCAAGGGGAACGGGTGATTTTTCTGTGAGGTCATCGGTCAAGAGGTGTGCCGGTCAAAATTCGTTAGGTACAACGCTGCATCGGAAAAATCTGAAATTTCTTGAGCCTCATCTGCACAACAATTCACCGTAGAAAAAATATATTATGACGTCATAGGTCACTTGGTTCGGCAGCCATCTTGTTTTGGGAATTTTTTTTTTTTTAATCTTCTTCTCCAGAACGGCTAAACAGATTGAGGCGAAACTTTACACACACATTCCTCATGAGGTCCTTTATCAAGTTTGTTAATTTCTTATTGATCGGACATACGGTTTGGCGGCAATCTTGAATTTACCGTAAACCTTCAAACATCTTCTCCAGAACGGCTGAACAGATTGAGGCGAAACTTTACACACACATTCCCCATGAGGTCTTTTATCAAGTTTGTTAATTTCTTATTGATCGGTCATACGGTTTGGCGGCCATCTTCAATTTACCGTAAACCTTCAAACATCTTCTCCAGAACGGCTTGTCAGATCAAGGGGAAACTTCACAAACGTATTGCCCACGAGTAGGGAATATAAGTTTGTTAATTTCTAATTGATAGGTCACATGGTTTGGCAGCCATGTTTGATTCAAGAACAATATTAAATATCGTTTTCTCTGGAACCACTTACCCGATCAAAGCGAAACTTTGTGACTGTCATCTGCAGAAAGTCCCATGTTGTATCAAAGGCAGACATGTGGGTACCCGGTCATCACTGCCAGCAGTTATAAAGTGGCAGTTCTAGTTTATTTTTTTTTTTGCGAGTTGATTGCTGCACAGTGTTGCACAGCCCACGGCACGCTTCTTCATTGCACTTCGTCATGTGCATTCTCCACCTTCGGGAAAGTTATTATGTGAATCAAAGGTAACCACAAAGTGAATAGCTGACTGCTCATTGGGTGTTCTGTACCATTTTTCACTAGATTTCAGTGGTGAATGTGACCAAGATACAAACCTTAAAAAAAAAAAAATGCACAATTAACCGAGTTCCGAGCTGATCTGGGATCTTGAAACTGCACCAATTTTGTTTGCCAAAATTACCGATGCAAATCCAAACCGAGTTTTCTTACTTCCGTGTTCCAGCACTAGTTTGAATCTATTATGTTATTTATTTGTTTTGTTTTGCTGTGCAGTGCTGGAGCATGTTGTTTGCACAAAATTGAAATTGAGGTTGTGCCAAAAGGTTTAATCACAACTTGGTCATCCTACGAATCCCCATCCTCTTGCAGACACAACCTGCTGCTGCAGCAACGATGGCGCTTCCGCAAGGGGTTGTTCCACCATACCAGATCACTGGAAATCTTCAGGGTATGGTGAACTTTGTTTTTTTTTTGTTTCACTGCGTGTCTTCTCCACTCTCTCCTTTCAAGATTTGTTGATACATTTTGAGGTTATGGCATCAATTTGAATGTGAAGTTCTTTTGGTATTGCAGATTAAGGTATATCGATATTTAACAATGTTATTGAAGTGATATTGTTCCTCTAAATTGCCTCGATTGACGTGCTTTCCCTTTTTGACTTTTTCTTCAATTTTTTGACTTGGAGGGGTTTTTGTTAAATTTTTTGTTTGTGTTATACCTTTCAACAGATTCTGCCACTTTACAACAAAATGGCCTGACAATTTAAAACTCGCATTTGAAGATTTTTATTTAATTTTTATATCTTATTGTTATTATTATTCCAAATATTATTATCAGTATTATTATTACTATTCACCATGCTCAATACAAAGTGTTGGTTTTTGCCAAAGCAGTTTCTTGGTTCGCGTTACAGGTCACTCATTTGATGCAGGGTGCTCGACTGAGGGTGCCAGCGATAGCTTGCCTACTCTTTGCAAAGGATACCGTTGGATCTTTAATGTCCATTGCCTAGAGAATGGGCACCCAGTTTAATGTCCATCTGAGGGACATATTGATTTATCGCTCTTAATGCGAAATACCACGGTGGTAATACATAGCTAGAGCCAGATTCAAAACCAGGCTGGACAACTCGGAGGTGAGTGTGCATACATCCAGGTTATCCTGCCAGCCCCAACCACCACGTGACGAATAAAAATGTATTTTATTAATAACTTTAAATTTACAAATATATGTTAATTTATAAAAATTATATTGATATTAAAAAAAAAATGTTTTTGGAGTACCGGCATCCGAAAACTTGCATCCCACCATTCTCACAGAGTCTCTATTCCACCTTCCTTCCCACTCTGACCTCACCACCATATATTGTACTTTCCCCACTACCATTTCTTCCCACCAACCACCCCCTCTCCCCTTCACTCCCAATCAAATATACCTGTGTACATCTGAGCATGTATTGCCTGTAAAACTTTGCTAATGTATGATTGTATTTCACTCGGTGAATATGATCTTACGAAAGGTTGAACTGGAATACAAAAAACAAAAACAAACAAAAAAAAAATTGGGGTTTTTTTTTTGCCTTTCTTCACTCCCAATCTGACTTTTGTCAGAACCCAACTTGCATCCTTTTGTTATCATCTGTTTTTATTATTTTCTCATTAATTATATGTTTGTGCATACAGGCAACAAATGAAATGCAGTGAGATGTTTGGTGTGTTCATTATCACTCCATACAGCCAGCAGTTCGCATTCTCAAGAATGGTCACTTTTAACTCGTGTTGTGTGCACGCGCAATCAGCTCAAAAGAGGCCACATGGCTGAGTTAATTAATAGTGCTCGTTTGATCACTCCATAACAGTCGTAACCACATTCTTCCCATGCGTGGTGCATGTGACACGTATGGTCCAATTAAACCCAAAACCGCCCAGTGCACTCAATGTTTGGGGAAACTATACACCGAGTCAAGGAACTAAGTCGTCAAGTCTCAGCACTTGGTTGCACACTACAGTTGTCGCAGTGTCTTTTCAATTGTTACCCCTGCCACTGAAGGTGGAAGGGAGTTGTTTTCATTCCTGTCTGTCTGTCTGTCTCGTTCTGTTTGATCGTCAATGAGCAGGATATCTGAAAAAGTTATGGACAGATTTGGACAAAATTTGGGCGGACAGGTTGGGTGTTTGGCAAGGACAAATTGATTGGATTTTGGTGAAGATCCAGGTCGTATAATTTTTTTTTAAAGTGATTCTTCACCATTGAGAGATAAGGCCAAAATGTGATACTGTATAGCACTTTCTCTCAAAAAGTTGGAGACTGATTCGGACTAAGCTTTGCAGACAGGTTGGGTTTGTGACAAGATGAATTCAAAATCATTGGAATATCTCGTAATGAAGCTGAGATTATGGACCTATTTATTCGCCATCACTGACAGGTCAGTGGTCTCTCTGTCTTCTTCCACCTCATTTCTGGTCTCGCACCCTCTGCCCTCTCTGTGCTTTGTCTCCCACAGGTATCTGCTGGACACACGTGTTCCAGCATGAACCCCCGACTCGGGAAACTGACTAAATCCAGAACCACTGCTCACCTCCACTCATTTATTCCTCTTTTTTTTTTTTCTTTTTTTTTTTGTCCTGCCTGTGGAACCACCTTCTACACTCTCTTCCATCTCATTCTTCCCTCCAGATCTTCAAGACAGCTGTTCACCACCATCTCAAGTCATCCCTCATCCAAAACCATGATCTTTTCTACACCTATTCAACCACCCCAACTCCTCTCAGAATTTTGCTGATGTATCCATCTTGTCCACTCCTTGCGTTCTCCCATACCCCTGATCGTAACCTGCATCCCCTGTTTGTCCATTTCCATCTACTTTCTCCCTCCGCCATGTTATTGACTTTTCCCCTTTCTCCTGCATGCTATTCCCTTTGTTATGTTGTGTCCTGATCGATTCTGTGTCCCGCTCTTCCACGAGCCGAGACCGTGCATTAAAAATAACAGATATGCTGTTCAGGCTGGCAGGGGTATGTGCTCTACCGAGTGCCATTGTCGTTGCAAATGGATTTTGGGATTGTTTGAGGAATCTTCACCTGTAAACATAGTAATGAGGCTCGTACCATGCCTGCCATTCTTCCAGCTGGTCAGATGTACAAGCAAGTGATGATGACACCACAAGGGCAGCAACTTATCTTGCAGCAGCCCACTATTATCACATCTGTGGGTGGACAGCAGGTTCTGATGCATACAACGGCACCAACAACTTCGCCTGCCTTGGCACCCCAAGCAGTCGGCACGGGGCCTGCAGTAACGGGTCCACAGGTCACAACCCAACTTGGGCAACCGATCTCAATCTCCCAACAGGTAAGGGAATCCGTTTTCAGCTTTGATGATGCAAGTTCATCTTGCTTGGGGCAATAATTTGAGCTTTTGATTTGAACAGCTTTTCATTTGAGTTGTCCTTGTGCCACTTTGTTGAGCAGATATATCTATACGGCCGAACTTCTTGTGACAGTTTACTGTCTCTATTGGACTTTTAACCAAACTATTCAATGACATCATTTCTAAATGTGTTTTTATGAATTTCCTGAGTATAATCAATTGTTTGGTTATTATACGGCTTTCCTTGGTTATATACGTATATTTTAACTGATCTTTCAGAGGTCTTTCAAACTGCCTATTCATGTGCCCGATTTACATTGTAGGTAATTGCTCCAGTACATGGACCTCAGCAGGCTTTGGCCCAGGCACCCGTGGGCAAGAGTGCGACTCTTTCCCAGGTTTAATTTCTCTTTGCTTGTCATTCACATTGTTCCTTAATTTTGGATTATTTTTTCCAAGGTGCTGATGTTAGTAAGTAATAGCATGGTGGGATTATCTCATCTTTCCCCATTTAATTTCTCAGTAATTCAGAATTTTGAGTGCAGTACTTTCAACATCGAAAACTTGTAGTGTCTTCTCAGATTGCCTTTTGAAAGTGATGTGTATTCTGACATTTGACAGAAATGTGTACTGATATGATGAGGTATTCAGAACTAAAACCAGTCAGTGGATAACCAACAAGCGATCATGGGTCCTGAAACGGAGCAAAACATTTTTGTTCATGGCTGTCAATATCAACATGCTTCATTGTTACCCATACAGTAATATGAATTCAAATTGAAAGAGCAAGACTAATACAACACTGTTCTTCCATCATAGGTCATCGCTGTATCCACTCCATCAGCCTCTGCCTCTGTATCAGGACAACCAGCTCAGGTGCTTGTTCAAGTTGATGGAGTTGGAGACACTTCTTCTGACGAAGAAGAGGATGATGATGAAAATGAGGATAAGGATAAGGATGAGGATCTTGGAGAGGAAGACGATGCGGGAGAAGAGGTAAGACCAAGACAGTAAGGAAGATGATTGCAATGGCTCTAATTTTCATGGTTTAAATGATGTTTCAATTGGGATGAGAATGTTGGAACTATTATTGTCCATGGCAAGTGGAAGCATGGCTTACAATAGGGGATGTTGTGCTGACAGCCTTTGTATTGTTATTTATTGTCCAACCAACAGAAAATTTGGCAGGGATGGGAGGTTGGTGACCAAAGCTGATGAAGTTTTGTTTTATCCTTCCTTAAAGGTCCCCTGACATGAAAAATAAACTTGTTATTTATATATTAACTTGACCTTCCAAGTGAAGAAATCACCCATGTTTATTTTTTTTTAATCAAAAATGGGATAATTACAGCAATATTTCGATCATTTCTGGAACCTTTCACAACGTGCTATGCCCCGCCCCTAAAAAAATGGACTTCAGTGAATCGCAACGTGACGTCACACAGTAACTCGCACAGAGTGGATTGACTCGAGAGTCGAGATGTTGCGCGCCTTATACAGTACGTACAAATGCATTTTGCACATGTTAGTGCAATCTCTGTGATCGTCTTAATTCCAGTGATTGTTTCGCGAAAGTTTTAAATAGTTTTTGCCGTACTTTCGAAAATGCCTGCAAGATGTATCGTAGCAGGATTCAGCAATACAAGCAAAGACGGTGTAAGCCTTCATGTATTCCCGAAAGATGATAATCGTCAGAGAATATGGACATCTAAAGTGAAGTTGATGAGGGGAAACTGGAAAGGCCCAAGCGATACGAGCGTCATTTGCAACGCCCACTTTGAAGACAGTGACTTTGATCACGGGCTCTATTCATCCCTCTATTCATCCCTCTATTCATCCCAACCCCTCATTCCTCACACACAGAGACAAGAAATTCTGCTTCTGAGCCGTGTATGCACAACAATCACGAGGTAATTATTTATCCCTTTACTACCTTGTCATAGTCGTGTACAAATCCAATACAGGTATGCACAATAAAGGGCTATACCAGTACACAAAATATAAAATTTGGCTTTTGAACCTTTCCATTAAAAAAATAGAGGGACATACAAGTAAAATACTAACGATTAATATTGCATCATTTCAAGGCGCAAGGAGATAATTTTAAAATCAAACAATGTAAAAAACCTGCACCCACATTTTGCAGCTTATTGAATTGTTCGTTGAAACCATCCTGCTGGGATAGGTACGATTCCACATACATGCAAGCCAGGTATGGATGCACTCGACATACATGGGTTTATTCGAAAGTGAAGGTACTACTTCCATTGGCTTGCTATTCATTAACAATTAGCCAAAATGCTGTTATAAAAGAAAAGGGAAAAAAATGTTGGCACAACTATGAAAGACAAATTTATCTGTCCTATTACACGGCCTCATAGCCTCGGGACTCTTACGCATTGACTTATACATTGTGTGCATCCTAATACAAGTTACTTGTCAACTCTAGAGTCTAGACTAGTCCGATAAATCCGTCGTCCTTCCGACTAGGCCGATAAATCTGACGTGCTGTAGCTTTCTTTTATTATTTTGTTTTCTTCATTGTTCCCTACTGGTGCTACATGACGACAGTAGGAATAAAATAAATAAAAATGCAACAGAACGTCAGATTTATCGGACTACTCGAGACAATTGTATTGCAAGGTGTGTTCTGCACACACGTTTTCATCATATCCCGACAGCGAGATTGCTTCGTTTTATGCGCGGAGAGATACGGCCGATGACATGCGCCGGCCTTGTTTGTGATTAATTCGCCGCGAAGCAACATGTCCGCTGCGCTGCACTGGTTCACGTCACCTCACTAAAATATTTCTGATATCGAGCAGTATGCAAGTCGAATTTACATTATTGGATTACGAATAGGATTTTGTCCAACCCGTTGTTATTTCCGAGTCTTCCTTCGATGTCCTCCCGATCGTCATGAACTCCGGGAATTTCATCGCCATTTTTCTCTGCTTGTCCTGCTTCGGGCTCGAACTGGTAAGATCGTATTTCATTTCCAGCTGCCTGAACTTCACCTCCCGCTACTATGTTATCGGACAATTCTCCATGTGATTCAGACCAAAATCCTTCATTTCTCTCACACTCACTGTCGCTACCCGACAAATCAAAGTCCATGCCATCCATTATTCAAAACCAAATGTTCGATTTTTTATTTTATTTATTTTTTTTTAAAGCAGAAATGAACGAAGTGATTGAGTCGACCAATCAAATGTGGAAACGCACAGGAAGGCAATATACAATCACGTAGACCACTAACCCGAGTAATTAACGTGCAGCCTTTGACATACTGTACGTGACGTCATGTTGGTTACGCCCCTTTCAGGAGAATTTTTAGGGGCGTTCCCGAAGAGGTTTGTTTTGTTAATTTTATATTTTACAGAATGAGTTTTGTGAAAAAACATCATCATATCTGAAATCACGATGAAAAACTCCTGAAGGACATATATAAATGAAATTTATGTACTTTGGCATGTCAGGGGACCTTTAAGTTAACCATTTGACCAATGGAAATGAACACCATTGTTTCTGTGGTATCTCGGAGTTGTATTTCCTTCCATTACAGGTTGTCCACAGACGTTTCTGATATCGACTTCACATTATGGAGTTACAATAAACAAAATTGTTCAAAACATTCAGGCGAGCCCCACACAGAAAGTTAATCACTCGATGCTTTTTTGCAATCTTTAATAATAATAATACTATTGCGAATTTGCGCCCGCCGGCGTGCGGACGGCCATGTAACTCGAATCGTGGCACGTCGCCCACCGGACGGACAATTCAGTCGTGACCCTCCGGGAACTATTGCCCGGAGCCAGTCACGGGTGGGCGTTTCGACCTCACCACAATCATGCCAATCGGCCACCCGCGTAGGATAGGGTTGTTTGCCAAACTCGACCTACCTAAGTACCCACGCCGATGGTAAACCGGGTGATCGTACCTCGCCACAGGTCGACTCCGGACACGAGCTGCTTGGGCGGCCCGTTCCGTGCTATCGGGATAACCGAGCGGTGTTATCATCGGCCTGGACGGTTCAGATTAATTACCGGGATGTTGCACCCACTGCGAACCCCTTACGTGAAGCAAGATGGAAATTCAAACGAAGGAAAGGACGCAGCGAAACGGGGAACAAGTTCACACAAGCACGTTTATACACACGCACACGCACACGCACACGCACACACACACACACAGACCAGCACGGAAGGCACGTATTTACAGCCATACAATAATCAAAATGCACATATAACAGCCAACACAAAAGTAAAAATGCAGAGCTACAACCGGATACGCGCACACACGGCAACACTTAAACAGTTCTACTTTACGAGACACGGTGCCACAAGTTCCATACAAAAAAAAACCCGAAAAGAAAATGGTGACTTCCCTTTGGGCCGTCGAGTCCCTCTCCCACATCCGTCGGCGTGGTCGCGCCTGGCGCGACTCCGATCCCTGGCGTGGTAGGCGAGTCCTCTCCGGCGTGCCTCATGCCGGCACATGTTGGCCGCTCGACGCCACGGACGGGGTTTCCGGCGCTATCTCAGCGCGGACAGAAAGGGGGGGGGGGGGGGGAACGTGGTTGCTCGAGGTCATGGTGTGGGGAATGGCAAATGCTCCGTCCCGCCAGCGGGGCTTCGGGACCGGACCACAGAAGACCAGGCCAGTGGCCACCACGCAGAGGAGATGAAGAGGAAGAGAGAGAAGAAGACGAAGTCAGCCAGAGAGAGAGAGAGCGCTCTGCCCGTGTCCGACTTTTATAGCCCGGGGCTCCGCCCTTCACTGCGCCCCCGTTTTCGGCTCCACCCTCCTTCGAGAGGGTTCTCGAAGAGGGGCGTTCCCTCTCCCCGACCGCCTCACGCTGGTCATCCACCAATCGGTGGCGAGCTGCCCCCCCCCTCTTCCTTCACACCAAGCGCGGGAAAAACAGGCGGGAAGACCCACGTGTGCTCGCAGTTCCCTCCTTTGCGCCTTTGTTTGCCGTTCGGAAGCGGACGTAGTGGTGAAAATGTAGTAGCGTAGATGGTGGAGGTGGCATGGTTGCAGTGTGGATGGCGTGGTTGTTGAAATGTTGTGTGTTTGAAATAAAAGATAGAAAAAGAAAAACGCCAAACTCAAAGCGTCGCAGCCCGGATGGATCACATAAATTCCCTCGATACAACGGGTTTGGGTGAACTGCACATGTACCTATGGAGATATCTCACCTGAGTGTCCTTTATGGTGTAATTCGAATTTCCACAGTCTAAACAATACTATTCCTTTCGGCCTGTAAGGCGTATAGGGCTGCCAAGGCGTACAGTCCTGGACAGGTCGCTACTCCAATGCCGGTTTCCCCAGAAATTACCCCAGTAAGCTCGTGCTCATTTTACTGACTTCAGAAGGATGGCAGGTGGTACTCAGGTTAACCCAGAAATTACCCCAGTAAGCTGGTACTCATTTTGCTGACCTTGGAACGATGACAGGCTGAGTCAACCCCACCTGGTGTTAATTCAATGGTAGAACGTGGCTTGGACTCATGACCCTGGAATCTTAAGCAGCCACCTTAACCGTTAAGCCAACACCACGCTTTTTGTAATCT
>NC_140969.1:14010000-14017500 GCF_056783735.1 Eptatretus burgeri
GGATGCAAGTTTCCCCAGTCCCCACACACCATGTGCTGCAAGGTGGGTCTTCTGGTGATTCGGGCGACCTTGCCACTGACGTTCCCAGGATCACAGAACTGGTTTCTCCTTCCACTATGGCATGAAAGGGGCCTAAAGAACCCCAGCGATGCTCCTGTTGGCAGTTTTGGTAATGACTTGTGTGGAGAAGCTGAGAAAAAATGCACACGGAACTCACTCGTGCAATTCCCAGCTCAACCCCGCCCCTCCCCCCCCAAAGCACGATTTAAAACCGTCACTCACATGATCTCATCAGGCGCTCACTCACTGGTCACCTGGCTCTATCACACCGTTGATTGGCCAAATTCGAAAGAAATGCATGTTCCCTTCAGCTCAAGAACCGTTGGTTACCAGGCTGGTGAAGAGAAAGGGGATAACGCTATTAATTCGTTCAATAAATAAACGAGAACGAAGCACATTTAAATTTGAAACATCCACAGGTGGAAGGGAGACAATATTCTGCAAAAACGTCTGGGCTTGTTTAAATCGGTGTTTACAATGCATCTCCTCTAAAACAGAAAAAAATGACCGTTTTTACAGCCATTTTTCCCTGCTGTGCAGGGGTTGGCTTTTTCTTGAGGCAATGTTTTATGGCCAGATGCCCTTCCTGACGCCAACATTGGTCGCCTCTTACGACACAAAGGGATATGGTACACCTATTCTAACCAGGGCATACACCGCGACCAGTACACTGGTACTCATTTCACCAACCTCGGAAGGATGACAGGCTGAGTCAACCCCCTGGTGTTAATTCAGCAGCCAACAGGGCTTGAAGTCAGGACCCTAGGATCCCCAGCTACCACTCAAACCACTAAGCCAACACCAGGCTCAATGCATCTCCTCCAAACACGAATATTACGATACAACAAATTAACCCCCTTAACACTCAAATCAATTTTCATTCCACTGTTTTGTTATGTTGTCTGAAAACACAATTGCATGATTACCATGGAAACTGCCAAGGAAACATTTTGGAGAATGTTACTGTTTCCTTTGTGGACTGGGGTGGCATTTATGAAACTTTTTTTTGGAATCGATTGAGATATCAATATATATAGATATCAATATATATATATATATATATATATATATATATATATATATATATAGATATCAATATATATATATATATATATATATATATATATATATATATATATACATATATATATATAGCCTGGTGTTGGCACAGTGGTTAGGGCAGCGGCTTGGGATCCAAAAGGTCCTGAGTTCAAGCCCCGTTGGGCCACTGAATTAATACACCAGGGGGTTGACTCAGCCTGTCATCCTTCCGAGGTCGGCGAAATGAGTACCAGTATACTGGGCCGGTGTATACCCTGGTTAAAATAGGTGTACCATATCCCTGTGTCATAAGAGGTGACCAGGGTTGCGTCAGGAAGGGCATCCGGTGTAAAACATGTGCCAAATCACTATGTAGATCATACGGATGATCCGCTGTGGTGACCCCGAACGGGAGCAGCTGAAAGAAGAAGGTATATAGATGTATATATATATATATATATATATATATATATATATATATATATATATATATATATATATTGACTGGATATACATATTTCTACTGTATATATGTGTGTGTATATATATATAAATATATATATATATATATATATATATATATATATATATATATATATATATATATATATATATATATATTTATATATTTATATATATATATATATATATATATATATATATATATATATATATATATATATATATATATATATGTATATTTGTATCCCTGTGTTTTGGTTTTTAAATTTTATTTAACTTATTTGGATTTCTCAGCATTTCTGTCATCATTATTGTTCCCGAAAGGAGGCATCAAGTGTTTCATCTTGGTGCCCGTGGTATCCCACTTTTTGAAGAATACTTTTATTCATTATTTCATTTTTCAGTTTTCAATTATTTATTGATTCCTAAATTTAAATACTCAATTTTCAGTCATTCAATTATTCCAATTTCCAATTATTTAATTTTTTCCCCCAAATATTATTCTTTGTTTATTCCCCCCTCCCCCTCCTCCCCACCCCCCAAATTTTCAACTACCATTGCTTAGTTTTCAAGAATTATGGTTATGTGTTTCATTGTGGTGTCCCACTTTTTGAAGAAAAATAAAAAAACATTTGTTTTCATTTTGAAGCAGAATTACAAGTTCCACCAATTGGCTAAATCACGAGTTGGCTGTACTGGGAACGATCAGTGAACTCCAATTACAGTCCTCTCAATAATACATGAAGGGAATATCACTTTTTGGCTTTTTTTTCCCCCTTACTACCCATAAGCATCCAAACCAACTTCACCAAACCAGACAGTCCAAAGAGACAACTTTACAGTCCACTTCTGTTTCCTTATCAGCATCCAAATGAGCTTGTTTCCAAGACCTATGTCAGATGCATGAGATAACTGATGATATAGGATGTAACATTCTGGACTTTTAATTGGACTTCAATTTACTATATGTTAAAATACCAATTGTTGACCATCTCCCATCCCTTCCCCTTTATTTTGTGCTTATATGTTAAATAAATGACTCTTAAGAGATATCCTTTATCTCACAAACCAATCTTACTTGGCCAAGAAGTTGGACTTGGTCCATGTGAACACTGCCCAGGCTTGGCCTCTGGAACATTTGGCTGTACCCTTATCTTGTGCTCAGTAAAATATGTCTATTTAGGTTCTTTGATCAAGTTATTCTTTCATTGTCAGGGAATTTTCAGCATCCACACCTGTCCATTGCTTTTTCTATTTGTACTTTTTATTTTCTCCTCTACAAGGATCCTCTGAATTCTGAAGATGATGTGAGTGATGTTGACCCCTCTGACCTCTTCGACGCAGAGAATGTTGTCGTCTGTCAGTATGACAAGGTAGGCCTTTGTTATTTGTTCACAGAGAACCACATAAATGTGCCCGATTGTTTGTTTTCATATTTTCGCTTTTGTTCTATCATATTTCTCCTTCTCCCTCTCCCCCTCACTGTCTCCCTCCCCCTCCCTTTCTCTTCAAGAGCGAGGCTCATGGAAGAGCAAGGTTAAATTTACTGTGAGGTATCAGGGCAACAATTGGACACAACCAGCAAGGGAATAAACGAACAGGAAAGGAAGAGTGAGAGAAGGGGAGAAACACTGAAATTTTGCCTAAAATTTTTTTTTTTTTTTGAGTCATGCATGTCATTGCTGCAGGTAAACAAATTGTAAAGTTATGAGGTGTTGAAATTATCAAATTCTAAAACATTTCCCAAGATACAGGGCTTGTAAGTTTGACCAAAATCTACCTTGGAGTCGGTGTGGGCAGAAGAAAATTTTGGATTTCCATTTGCAAGGGGAATGCTTGAGTCATCATTGCATCATCCCACTCTACATTTGCTCTGCATCTTTTGCAAAGGTGTGTCTGTTTGTCTGTCTGTCTGTATAATCTCTCGTTGATGTGACGCACATTATGAACTCTTGAGTTCTCAGTATGACTTGCATGTAAAAACAGAGTTACAATATTGGCACATCGACTGGGTCTGCCATCACTGCCCCACCACACCGAAACAGTGTGCTTCGCAAATAGCCGATTGAAAGGAAACTATGTTCGAGCGGACAACGCAGCTTTCCCCCCGGTCAAGATCTAAATCCCGCCAATCTCGAAAAACAACCTTGTTTTACCAATCTATATTTCCCCCGGGGATTTACCGAGCACTGAAACTTTTTGCACATGCGAGAAGGTGCTAACCGGGTGACGCACATTCTTAAGAAAGAACAGTTTTATTCTAAGGACAGATGAGACAACATGTACAGAGAATCCTGAGATGCTGGTTAGATGGACACGAATGAATGAATATATATATATATATATATATATATATATATATATATAGATATATATATATATATATATAGATATATATATATATAGATATATATATATAGATATATATATATATATATATATATATATATATATATATATATATATATATATATAGATATATAGATATATATATATATACTTGATACAGTAATCTAAAAATTGGGGGGCCACGAGCATACTGTCTCATTCACTCACAATGGGGAGGGGGGTGGTGAGGAGTGTTGGGGGACGGTCTTCCAAAGAATGCCGAGATAAATGTGAGCAGCATTGTGTGTCTAAATGTTAACCAAACTGTGGTATCAAATGAAGAGCAGAGAGAATAGCCAGAGGTTTTGGTGATGGAGACTATGATGAAATGAGAGCAGGAAGAGTAGGTTGCTTAACGTTGAGTTGATTTATATGGCCTGGAATTTGGCAACGACCATGAAAATCTCGGTGATGAGAGAAAAAATGGGGCAATTAAGAAAACAAGAAAAGAGCACATTTTGTGTAATTTGAGAGAGGGCAGAGAAAAAGAGGAAAATATCTAAGGCTTTTATCCATCCATCCATCACCTCATCAACCTATCCACTCACCCACCCATCACCCCATCCTTCCACCCATCACCCCATCCACCCATCCATCACCCCATCCACCTGTCCACCCTTCCATCACCTTATCTACCTATCCACCCATTGCCCCATCCACCCATCCACCCTTCCATCACCCCATCCACCTATTTATTGCGCCATCCACCCATCCATCCACCCTTCCACCCTTCCATCACCCCGTCCACCTATCCATCACCCCGTCCACCTATCCATCACCCCGTCCACCTATCCATCACCCCGTCCACCTATCCATCACCCCGTCCACCTATCCATCACCCCGTCCACCTATCCATCACCCCGTCCACCTATCCATCACCCCGTCCACCGATCCATCACCCCGTCCACCGATCCATCGCCCCAACCATCGCCCCATCCATCGCCCCATCCATCGCCCCATCCATCGCCCCATCCATCGCCCCATCCATCGCCCCATCCATCGCCCCATCCATCGCCCCATCCATCTATCCATCGCCCCATCCATCACCCCATCCACCCATCTACCCTTCCATCACCCCATCCACCTATCTATTGCCCCATCCACCCATCCATCACCCTT
Source organism: Eptatretus burgeri (assembly GCF_056783735.1). Taxonomy (NCBI): domain Eukaryota; kingdom Metazoa; phylum Chordata; class Myxini; order Myxiniformes; family Myxinidae; genus Eptatretus; species Eptatretus burgeri. The sequence continues at coordinate 14,015,071 of NC_140969.1, forward strand.
CCATCCATCCACCCATCCATCACCCTTCCATCCATCCACCCATCCATCACCCTTCCATCCATCCACCCATCCATCGCCCCATCCATCGTCAGTCCACTGGTGAATGAAAGCCGCAGCATGTTGATGTTGTGTTACTCTGTCTCTTGCTTTGTTGTTCCAACTGTCAAAAACGATATATAGTATGATATCTAAAATGTTGTGGACGAATTTGGATGAAACTTGGTGGACAGGATGGGTGTGTGACAAGGATGAATTGATTAGATTTTGGTGAAGATCCGATTATTTGTTTTGTGATTCTTCACCATTGAGTGATGGAGATAAAACTCATTTGGAGAATGATATCTCAAAAAGTTATGGACAGATGATGACGAAACTTGGTGGTTGAGTTGGGTAGGTGACAAGAACAAAGCAATTCTATTTTGGTTCAGGTTCGGATCCATATCCAGCCTCTCTGTGAGATGCAAAACGTGAACTGCTCAGCTTGGTGGAGGTTTGACTCCACTGAGTGTCCTTCTATTCTATAAATGTTTTCACTCTTAAAAGGAAATGTGACGCTCCGAACTTGACATTCGCGCTGCTCACCAATGATGTTTTGCAAACATGATTGCATCCTGTCTGCCATGATTATTACTCTCACCGGAGGAGAGGGTATTGCATTTGGATCCGTTTGTTTGTTTGTCTGCACAGAACTTTCATGATTTTCTCTGCAACCGCTTGTCAGATTGACACAAAATTTTCACCATGGGAGCGACGACTCATGTAGAATGTTTTAATAATGATGATGGTGATGATGTCATAGGTCATGTGGAAAAGGAAAAACTTTGGACCTTTGTATCTCTGAAACCGCACCAAGGAAATTATTGAAATTTGGCACATGGCAAGAACTCCTTGTGGGGAATGATTTTTTTTTAATGATGTTATATAGGTGCCTTTGGTATGACGTCATAATTGCATGCATAGAACGCTACATCCGATCAGTATGAAAAACTTTGAGGGTCATCTTGGGATAAATTGATGACTTCATTGGTCATGTATGCCTGGTGTTGGTTTAATGGTTGGAGTGGTGGGTTTGGGATCCAAGGATCCTGAGTTCAAATCCCACTTGGCTGTTAAATTAATACCAGGTAGAGTTGATTCTGCCTGTCATCCTTCTATAGTTGGCAAAATGAGTACCAGCTTGCTGGTGTCCTGTGTCGGAGTGGCAACCTGTCTATGATTGTGCCCAATAGCCAAGGAGTCTGCTTCGGCAGCAGCATCGCTCTGCACAGAGTATGGTCCCAATGGATGGATGGATTGGTCATGTGGCTTGCCAGTCATATTGTTTTTTTTGTTGTTTTAAAAAAAAAATCATCTCTGAAACGGCTGAACAGATCGAGGTGAAAATTTACGCATAGGACCGCCGATCCAGGAGGAACAAAACGTTCACATCTATGACATCAGAGGTCACATGGTTTGGCAGCCGTATTGGATTTACCTTCAAACCTATTAAAAAAAATCTTCTCCAGAACAACTGGACAGATCGAGTGGAAACTTCACACAAATGTTCCCCAAGCTTTAGGAATACCAGAGTATTCACGAATAATTGATAGATCACATGGTCTGGCATCCATATTGGATTGAGTGAAAATCGTTCAAAAAAAACATCTCTTTAACCGCTTCATCAATCGATGTGAAACGTCACAGTTATGATCGAGTTGTGAAAGGGAGTATTTGTTTTAAATTTCAACGTGATCGGACGCATGGTTTGGCAGTCAGAATTGTTAAATCTTTTGATCTCAGTTATTTTTTTTATTTTATATCTGTCTTTTTTTTTAATAAGGGTCACTTGGCTGTGCCTGGATGGGTTTGAGGGTAGAAACCTGGATGGGTTTGAGGGTAGAAACCTGGATGGGTTTGAGCAGCTGAAATGTGAATCCTATCTTTGTTCCCCCTGATGACTTCATCTTTGTTTTTTGCTTGTTTGGGTTCCTTCTGATTACTCCAATGCAGGACTATACCTGTTTGGTCTTCCATTTGATTTGATTTGAATTGAATTTATTTTAATCCCATTCTATATTCAATTGAATAATAATAAGATACGTCATGCGTCAGGATCAGGCGTCCGATCAAAGCGGGACGTCTTGGTACCTGGTCATCACTGCCAACAGTTACAAAGTGGCAGTTGTAGTTATCCATCCATCGGGACCAGACTCTGCAGAGCATTGGTGTGGCCTCAGCAGTCTCCTTCGCTGTTGGGTCCAATCCTGGATGGGTCGCCACTCCGACACAGCACACCAGTAAGCTGGCACTCATTTTGCCGACCTCAGAAGGATGACAGGCAGAGTCAACCCCACCTGATATGAATTCAACAGCCGAGTAGAATTTGAACTCATTATCCTAGGATCCCAAATTTGAATACACAATTGTTCATTGATGAAAGGTTTTCATGCT
>NC_140969.1:14022500-14142500 GCF_056783735.1 Eptatretus burgeri
CACTCCCAATTGTTTTTCCTTGTCCATTCTTTTCTTGGTACCAGATAGTATTTCACATCATGTTGGTCTGTTCTTTGATGTCTCACACACAGGTGTTACACTTTCTCATCCTTCTTACTTATCCATTCTAGAAATTTGATTAATTGTAATGTTGGACAAGCTGACGATTTTCAACATGCCGTTGTGAATTTTGAGTGTCCTTCCTACACCTGGAGATATCTTCAGCTGGATTCTAAGGTAAGTTGAACATGATGTTGTCATTCAGTGTTTCCCAATCCATGTCCTCCAGCATCCGTTCTTTCACCAAGGCCTCTCTTTTAGGACTGCAATCCTGTCTTCTATGGCCTTCAATGAATCGATTACATTGTGTCCTTTGTAAAGTCACAAAGATTATTCTTATGAACAATACATGAAATTGACATATTGATTGAGGTATGCTAAGAGCCAGAAGAAGCTGTTTTGGGAGTCGACCCTTCATTTTGAGCAAAAGGATCTTTTGCTGAGTCAAAAGGTCAATGCTCATCTTGTCAGCTTCATCTTGCTTCCCTTGACGGTTCGCATTCCTCAATCAATGAGGACATTCTCATTGAGGATGTGTGACACTTGCTTTGCTGTCACTTTTCATTCCTTTTTTTTTAGTTTTTTATTTTATTCTTCCTGTCATTTGGAATGCACTCACTGTTCGATATCCTTGCACCTGTTGCATGTTCTTGAATGTCAACATGCTTGCTTTGAACTGAGATTTCAGGCATAGTCGGTGACCTTGTCATCGGATTGTCTGTGCCTGATTAACTTGTTGTGGAACTCCATTTTAACTTCCACAATACAAAAAAACCCATTCACACAAGTTCCCAGGTGTATAACTGGCCACACACGAAGGTGATTTATCGGTGCAAATATGAATTCCAGGCAATTGGCACCTTTTCCAGCAATATGAGCACAAACTTGTGACAGTGCCACAAATTTCGGAGGCATTGAGAGTTCCTGTGTTTTCAAATGTGTTCCAAATAAAATTTTAATAAATCAAGATTTTCTTTATTTTTATATTGAAGCAAACAACTAGACGAAATCTTATATACGTGTGAGGCTGTTAAATGTGTGGAATAGCCTGACATCACATCCATGTTATACAGAAACATGTATGTGATGTCATCTAATTTTGGTAAACCTTGGTCAAGTCGCTTGTTGAATAGAACAGGAGCCAATCAGACAGAAATATTTCAGTGAAGGATGTTATTTGTGGATGAATCAAATGTGAATTTGGCCAAAATCCCAGAAACGTTGATGTGACACAAGAGGCACAGCTGTGCCCCCAGCAAATTATGCTACCCACAGCTTGTGCACTTCGTAAGAAAGAAGAAGAACAAGTTGATGTGAATCTCCCGGGATTCACAGACAGATCGCCCCAGTGTGTCGGCTTTTTTAAGGGACTGAGGTGGAGTCGTGCATTTTGTTTTATGACAAATCTCGAATTGTTGTCCTTTTTACCGAAGGTTTCTGCCGTAGCGAATTCATCTCTGATTGTTGAGGTTGTTCACAGTCCTTAAGTTAAAGAGTAGTGGTGGAGATCAACTTTTCAGGCATCTGAAAGCGTGGCAAGTGCGCTGCTTGGTGGATCCATCCTTTGTATCCCTTGGTCAAACATCTTGTTTCATCATCATTTATTATGCTTGTTATATGGCTGGTAGGATGACCTAGAGATGTGCACACTTGCGTCTGTGGTCTCTAGCCTGGTTTTGAATCCCGACCCAGCTATGAACCGTCACCCTGGTGTTTCACAGGCAGGGTGATTCATCATTGTGTGTGCCGTCAGTCGGACGGACGTTAAAATGAGCATCCCATCCGCTGGTATAAGTTGGTGGACGTTCCTTGGTGATGGACATTAGTTGGTTGCTTTTGCGAAGGGCAAGTGAGCCGTCATCAGCACCCTGACCAAATTCAAAATTCTGATCTCACCTCCAGGGGGCACTGTATCAGCAGTACAACTGCACTCCCAGCAATGATACAACTTGCATTCACAGGCTACATTCAAAATGAATGAATGAAAAACCCAAGTAATTTGTTGTTAAAATTTCCTATTTGAGCAAGTTTTCCCCGACTAGTTGATACATCGATTGTGCCAATGTTGCCCAAAATAAAGCGAGACAACGACGACGCAGGGCGCTTTTCTTCTGCACCACCTGTTTTCTTCCTATTCTTGATTCTTTTGTTGGTGTTTTTTGCCACTGTTTAAATGACAGTCTTGAGGGCATCCACAGGAAGTGAGTAAACTCATTTTGTTATTTCAACTTTATTTGACAAGAAACCATTTGGAATATTTTTTTCATTTTTAAATGACCTGTGTCAATTTGTCATGGGATGTGCCTTTCATTTCTGTACTAAAGATTCTTTCCCATCTTGAATAAAGTTTTTTTTTTTTTTGGGTTTTTTTTCCCTCAGCGTCAGAATTTTTTGTTACACATTAGAGAGAAATCACACTCGACTTATTCCATCAGTCGTTTTATCAAAGAGCAACATTTCCTAATGCACCACTCTGAGTGTAAGACTCCTGCTTTACTAACATGTTAACTATCCGCTTCTTTACTCTCAAGCTATGGCCCCTGGTCCTGTCACTGTCTGTTTTACTGAGTAATTATTCTGCACTTGTTTTGTCTTTCCATCCATCCATCCATCCATCCATTGGGACCATACTCCATGCAGAGCGTTGGTGATGCCAAAGAAGTCTCCTTGGCTATTGGGCACAATCCTGGATGGGTCACCACTCCAACACAGGATACCAGCAAGCTGGCACTCATTTTGCCGACCTCGTAAGGATGACAGGCAGAGTTAACCCCACCTGGTATTATTTCAACAGCCGAGTGGAAATTTGAACTCAGGATTTTTGGATCCCAAGCCCACCACCCAAACCATGAAGCCAACACCAGGCATGCTTTGTCTTTAGCCTTCATTATCTTAATTATCTCTGTCATATCCCCTCATAACTGTCTCCTTTCTAGTGTATAAAGCCCTGTCTCCTTCAGCTGCTCCTCATAGCTGAGTCTCGCTTGGCCCAGAATCCATCCAGTAGCCCTTTGCTGAATCTTCTCTTTGGTAGCTATATCTTTCGTGGGTTGTGATCAAAACTGCACACATACTGTATTCCATATGATGCTTCACTAAATTCCTGTACAATGTTAAAACCACCTCTTTTGATTTATAAATGATCCCCCTCTGAATACAACCGAAAACTCCATTTGCTTTACCTACAGCTGCCTGGCACTGTGCTGCCTGTTTACCTCCCGTATGTATTACCACTCCCGGATCCTTCTCCTGTGTGACACGCTCCAAATTGTCCCTTGCATCATGTAATCTCCTGGTTTTTTTCCCATCCCCAGCACCTTACCCCTAAGTTAAATGGCATCTGCCAGTCTTTTGTCAAATCCATGAAAGGATCTACAATTTCCTGAATCTCATCATCCTCTCTGACATCCACAGTAGTCTGCAAAAGTATTCAGCCCCAAACAATATTGCCACGTTGAGTTGTTGAGATGAGTTATCAATTCTGTACAGAGTGGCCAAAAAGTCCCGATGAACGCAGTTAGAATTTGGTTAGAATCTTTCTGTATGTTTCCCTCGATTCTCTGCACAAATTGGAATTTTTTTCCATGTTTTTCTGGACATCTTCTTCCATGTTGAGGGTTGAAGGTCATAAAAGCACCCCCGACAGCTGTTTTGAGGTCTTCAACTGTTGTTAGGTGGAGATGAGAAATTTCCTCTTTCACAATGCCCCCAAAGCGAATCGCCACATGTTGTTAAGTCCGGACTTCGAGGGGGCCACACTATCTCAGATCCACGTTCAATCCATCATCTACTGAATTTGTTGAGATATTCTTGAGCTGCGAGAGCATAATGTGCTGGTGCACCTTCTTGTTGCAGGACAGCTGAAAATAGTCAGACAACTGATTCTTGACAGTTGAGTTAAACCTTCACATTCCTTAGAAAAGTGGGGGAGATTAATTTTTCAGTTAAACCATTGATTACATACAGGAGAAACCTATTGCACTTATTTTGTAACCTTTCAAACAAATAATTTACTCCTTAAGTGATTTTGAGTTAATTCGACAAAGGGTTTGAACATTTATGCAACGAAGAATCATCTGATTTGTTTTTAGCCGCGTCTCGCGTAGCGAACGCTGGCTCGAAGAGAGCTCCATGTTCTTCTTCTTGTTCTTCTTCTTGTTCTTCTTATTCTTCTTGTTGTTCTTCTTCTTCTGGTGAAGACAAAACCTTTAGGATGTGGCTCTCTTATATACAGGATCCGGATCTCCTTAAATACTAAACACCTGTACACATCCTCACATTGAGGGTGCCTTTTGAGAGCGTCTATCATGAACTTTTAAATATATTCGGACATTTGCTTTAAAGTTTCGAAAAGTTCACGTTACTATTTAAAGATTATTCCATTTAATCATCTTGTAATTTCATAAATACACTATTTTCTCGTCATGAACGAGGAGCCTCCATGATGGGTCTCGCTATTGGCTCCATCAAGGCACGTGACGAAATATCGGAAGTTGTTGTTATTGTTATTGTGATCAAAATGCCGATGTTTCGACTTTCTGTAATGAATTTTTAGCCGCGTCGCTTTGCGAACGCTGGCTCTAAGAGAGCTCCGCGTTGTTCTTCTTCTTGTTGTTCTTCTTCTTCTTCTGGTGAAGACAAAACCTTTAGGACGCGGCTCTTGGACACATTTGTCCTTGTTTTTTCTATTAATCTGACATTCACATTTTATCTGCATCTTGTTCGGTTTATCACTTTGGAGTAGTTTGTGAAGACTCTTTATGTTAAGTTTGTTTTGAAAGCATCATGAAATAAGCTCAGGTGGCATCAAAATGTGAAAACTTTGGAGGGGGGTGAATGCTTTTGCAAGCCACTGCACATGACCTTCAACATTCATGTCGTCCGAAGAAGACCTTTATAGAAGAGGTAAAACAGAGGATAGACTGGCATGAATACTGACTTTTGGGAAGGCAATGGAAGGTCTAGTAAATCGAAGAAATGTTCAGTCATGGAAAATCCTGTATAATCCTCCTATTAGTATTACATTGTGTTAGCTGAATTGTAAGGTTGGCAGGCATGGGATCATAGGGTCCGAAGTTCAAATCCCACTCAGCTGGTGACTTAACACCAGGTGGGGATGACTCTGCTTGCCATCCTCAAAATGAGTACCAGCTTGCTGGGATGATTGAGCCATTGAAGTATCCTGCTTCAGGGTGGTGACCTGTCCAGGATTGTGCCTCATAGCCCAGGAGACTGCTTTGGCAGCACCGACGCTCTGGACAGAGTCGGATTAAGAAATCGTTGCGGCCTGTTCCAAGTCGAGGCATGGTTGAGCAGGTGGTGAACAGCTGTTTTGAATACCTGGAGGGAAGAGTGGTATTGAAGAGAGTGTGGGGGTTTGTTCCAAAGGTGGGGAAAAAGAAGAATGAAAGGGTGAAGGTGAGCAGTGACACTTGATTTTGATAGTTTTACCAGAAGGGGGTTCCTGATGGACCTTGAGCACCCTGCAGAAATATAGATGCGGAGGCGGGGGGGAGACTCAGGCGTGCACAGGAAGGACTTTACATGACGGAGGACACCCAGTCGGCGACTGGCTTTGGAGGCCAGCTTGGAAATGTGGCTTTCCCAGTAAAGATCATGGCAGATAGTGAGATCCAGAGGATTCAATGAAAGGACTTCTTCAAGAGGATTGTTGAGAAAGTCGATGGGGGGAGGGGGCAGGGGGGGGTTCCAGATGGTCCTTTCGGAGAGACATATTGAGAGTGTGAAATTTGTCAGGATTGAAAGACATATTCCACGTGTTGGACCAGCTTATGATTTCATCTAGATCTGAGGAGAGTGAAGAGGCTGCTGCTTGCCGATCTGAGGGATGACATGGTATGGCAGAGGGTGGAGTCATCAGCAAAGAGAAAAAGAGGATTTTCCAGAGAGTCGGAGAAATCATTGCTGAAACCAGAAAAATAATCGGGCCCGTAACACTGCCTTGAGGAACTCCAGCCTGGATAAGAAAAGGGGATTAGAGAACTCCATTTAGGACCACACGTTGTTTGTGAGCCATGAGAGGAGATGTCCTTGGATACCATCGGAAGAGAGTTTGGTGAGCAAGGCAGGGTGCCAGCCCATATCTAAAGAACGCAATACGTCTTGAGATATGGCTCTGATTTCATGTCTGGCATTGAGGACCTCCATCCATTATTGGGAGAATAGAAGCAGCATATCCAGGGTAGTGTGACCTGGTCTGAAACCAAATTGATGATCAAAAATCAAGCAATTGATTGGCATTCAAGAGGAAGGATGTCAAGTCTGAAGCGATGATGCATTTCATAACCTTGCTGATGATTGGGAGAAGGCTGATTGGTCTGTAGTTGCAGGGATCTGTTTCTGCACCTTTTTATGCAGAGTGGTAATGTTTGCTGATTTTCAAGCAGATGGCAGATGACCTTCAATAAATGAGAGGGTGAATAGAACAGAGAGAGGGTGAGAAAAAGCAGCAGATCAGGTTTTAGGACACGTGGGCTAATGCTGTCTCGACCGGTTGCAGAATCTGAGTCGAGGTTTGACAGCAAACTCTCCACCTTGTCAGGAGAAACGGACACAGAGTCCAGGAACAGCTAGGTGCGACAAGGAAAGGTGGGTACAGAAAGTGATGGGTTTGGGACACAAGATGAAGAAGCAAACACTGAAACATAATCCTATATTCATCATACTATTCAATAGAGTGGGGGGCGGGAAGGACGTAAATAGTATGGATGCAAAGTCAGGCAAATATGTTATAGATGAATGGATGAGATTTCATCAGAGATGCCTTCATCAAGGACGTGCCATCTCACTTGAGGGGGTTGGTTAGGGTGGTGGGCTTGGGATCTTAGGGTCCTGAGTTCAGATCCTGCTTGGCTGTTGAATTAATAGCAGGTGGCATTGACTCAGCCTGTCATCCTTCCGAGGTCGGCAAAATGAGTAGCAGCTTGCTGGGATGATTGAGCCATTCGAGTATCCTGCGTCGGAGTGGTGACCCATCTACGATTATGCCCATTAACCCAGGAGACTGCGAAGACAGCACCAACGCTCTGTACAGAGTATGGTCTCAATGGATGGATGGATGGATTGAGGGGGTTGGAGACATGCGTTCCCCACTCCTTATGGCCAGAGCAAGAAACTTGTGAATACAGATTATACCTCCCTCAAGTGAAATGTTGAAAGATTTGAGGTTCACAGCATTTCATGGATAAGTATAACAAACAGGTATCTCAGGGCCTTTCAATAAAACAAAGTCTTTTGATAATAAATAAGTTACAAGCTTTATTGATGCAAATACAAGTACATATTACATTGACACAAATGATAGTGTGAAATTTGGACATTTCCAGTGTGTAATTTTGGATGATAAGTTCCATTAGGAAATAACATGATAAATAATTTACATGATGAGTGATGATGTTGGGAACAAATTTGTAAAATCTACGATATGATCATTATTTGTTGGTCCATGCGTATTGCTTGTAAATCGGAATATTTTGGAGAATAAAATGATATGAAATAATCTTGAGAATCCTGAATTGTAACAACAGCTGGAAACGTCACATGTGGTGTCAGTGTTGCTCTGCATCCGCTTCCTCACGGATATGCTGAAGGTTCGTTGGTCGCTCTACCTTCTGACGTGGAATCCAGTTACGCTGAGGAAGGAAAGAGCACACATGCGGTTAGAAATTCAGGTGATTTGAGGCAGGTATTAATTGTGAATTGACACACCTGCGGAAGATAGGAATGACTTACCATGCGAAGATCCATGAGATCTTGTAGCATGAAGCGGACACGTGACGACATTTTGCGCTCTTTCAATAAGTTGGCCAAAACAGTGAAATGCCCATCCATCTGTCAAGCCACAAGAATATGGAGCTCATTCAGTAAAATGAAGATGTCCAAGAAGGATGATTAAAAATCGCCAGAAGAAGAGTAAACGTGTTTATAAATCCTCAAAAATGAAGATTCCTTACCATTGAGGCTTGTGTCGAGTCGAGGATCTTGCCAACAACACCAACGAGCCGACAGAAGCACTCGAGGGACAGCTTGCTCCCATCATCGAGCAACCCCTTCACTGTCGTGGAGATCAGCGATTCATGGAAAACTTTAGCGTTGAAAAGTTCCCCGATGAAGACGATGTTTCCCAGAGCACGTCGTCGAGCTTTCTCTTTCGACGTATCACCGTCCAAGCTGGAGTTCACGTCAAATCCTTTTTTCACCTCATTCTCACAGCTTTGAATGAGGAGTGTGCGAAATTTGAGGATGTTATCTGGCCGGCTTGTTTCCTTCACTTCAATCTGTGAAAAATCAAAGAATATTGGAAAACGAGATATTATAAAATAAAGGGGGAATATATTTTTAAAATAATTTTTGAAGAGGAGTGGTGGGTGGAGATAAATTGAGAAAATTAAAAGTGAAAATGGAAGTGACGGAGTGTAGCGAGGCCTGGAATGAAGTGGTGGGAGTGGAAACAAGTTTGGGAGGAAATATCAACAAGGAAATGAGACTGTTGTGGCAGAATGTATCATTGTGTGAAAAGGGGAGGTGGGGGAGGGGGTGGAGAGAAGATATTCTCATGTTTCAGAAAAAGATATCTGTTGGTAGTGTTCTTCCCCTCATGGGTTGTGGTGGTGGTTGACTTGACTTACCTCTGCAAGGTGGTGGCACATGGTGGCATACACCCCTGAAAATTTTGATTCCATTATCGCCTTGTCCAGGACAAGCTGTACAATGTCCTTGAGATGGTCTTCGTTGGCGATATGGATGACCTTAATCTGATTTATTAGTCGATCAAAATTTTCAGGTGTAATTTTGTTGAGCAAAGATCGGAACTTTCGAATGATATCCTTGGGGAAGAAAATGGGAGTGAAAATAAGGAGGCATCATTCGTGAGGAGTTAAAATAATGCGTGAGTGAAGAAAGGAAAGTATATTTTAACATTAAATCAACACGAATTACCACCCTTTCAAATATAACAACAAGCTCACCTGATCAGGACTTGATACGTTTTCTTTCTTGATGGGTCTCCAGGCATTGGTGGTCGTTTTCAGTTCCACAGAACCAGTTATCACGTGGTTGATAACTCGAGGACCCTGTTGAACATAATGAATAATGTTTCAAGTAAAACATCAACAGACAAACATGAGATTGATAATTATTGTGAAATGGGCACCGCACCAGTTATAAAAATGATAATAATATGAATCACACAATTTATCATTTGAGAAGTGTTTGTTCGTCTTCTTGTTTGTTTGTCTGTTTGTTTGTTCATGTTCTTGTTCTTGTTTGTTCCTGTTTTTTCTTTGTTTGTGCTCTTGTTTGTTTGTGTTCTTGTTTGTTTATCCGTTTATTCATGTTCTTGTTTGTTCCTGTTCTTGTTTGTTCGTGTTCTTGTTTGTTCGTGTTCTTGTTTGTTCATGTTTTTTCTTTGTTTGTGCTCTTGTTTGTTTGTGTTCTTGTCTGTTTATCCGTTTGTTCATGTTCTTGTTTGTTCTTGTGTGTTCGTGTTCTTGTTTGTTTGTGTTCTTGTTTGTTTATCCGTTTGTTCGTGTTCTTGTTTGCTTGTGTTCTTGTTTGTTCATGTTTTTTTCTTTGTTTGTGCTCTTGTTTGTTTGTGTTCTTGTTTGTTTATCTGTTCGTTTGTTCATGCTCTTGTTTGTTCGTGTTCTTGTTTGTTTGTCCATTTGTTCATGTTCTTGTTTGTTCGTGTTCTTGTTTGTTTATCTGTTACTTTGACGTCAATGTTCTCATGAACAGAGCACAGAATGAGTTAAAAACTTTTGGTTGTCCTCGGGGTGTGCACAGGAAAGTTCTTGGGGTAAAAAGGTTTCATAGCCCCCGGGGTTCAGTGTGGGGGTGGACACCAATTCCCTCGATGTAAATGTTGATGTATCATGCCTCCTGGTGTAAATCGACATTGCAAGTCAGACTAAAATGCGCCATGTTCGAGGGAATCAATCCTTACCGAAGGACTTGTAAATATGATGTTCTGAAGGAAAACCAGATTGGAAAATGATTCGAAGGTTCAGGTCAGAGTCGTTTTCAAGCTTTTGATGACTCAGACTGACTTGGTTGTTTTTAGTATACTTGTTAACGGTGGTGTTTGTGTTGGGTTCTTGTGATTGTGCTGCTCTACCTTATTTTCCTGTCGTTGATACTGCTGTGGATTATTTTGATGCGTCTGTCGCTGTTGTTGCTTCCCTTGTTCACATGGAAGCTGTGGACGTGGCTGGTGCTGGGGATGCTGTTGTGTCTGCTCCAGTTGTTGAATCCGTCTGTACAGTTCGTACATGGCTTTTATGGATTCACTGTGCTTGAACATCATTGTTTCCAAGCATTTGTCTTTCGATTTCAAATCCGTCTCCAGAAGCACGACCTGCAGGTGATTAAAACACATAAGCACAAATCAAGGGAAACATTATCTTCATCTCTTTGGTTTCTGTTATTTTGTATTCAAAGGTTAGACAGTACAGAGCAAGTTCCACTTTGTTAGACAACAGTTGCTTACTTGGCGACGGTGCTCATCATTCTGTTGCTCCTGCTTCTGTTGCTGTTCCTGCAGGTGCTGTTCGAATTGAGAAAACTTGTTGTCCAGGTATGTGTTATGTTCCATAAGGACATTCAATACGAATGACATCTCGTTGTATTGATTGTCCTTTGTTAGCAACTGCTGAGATAGCAGCTCCACCTGTTCGGCAGAAACATGACAGTCATTCACAGGAAAGTTCCTGATTTCTGTTCTACATTCCAATCAACAATCTTCCATTTGTAAATGTCCCATTAGCAGAATGACCCCTGCAAGGTGTTAAAACTCGTCAGAACATGTGCAGGTGAACATGATGTTCATCCCTTCGCATCGATAGTCCCACATGTTTGATTACGGCTCCTTACTTGTTGGCAGCTCTCAACGTTCTTCTGCCGCTCTTCTTCGTGCTGTTTCCGCTGCATCTCAAGCTGAAGTTGCACGTCTGAGAATTTGCTCCTGATGTTTTTGAGATCTTGTGAAAGTGCGTTGTTTCTCACCGTGATCTCACCGAGTTGATCATCCTTCAAACACAAACATTGAGAAAGTGCCTCGACCTGTGCGGTAGAAACATGGCAGTGTCATCAACGTTAAAGTTACTGTTTTCTCTTCTACATACCCAGAAATAAATAGTGACAGGTTTGAAAGATAATTCAAGATCACATAGCTCACAGCTGATCACTCCTTCGAATCCTTCATCAACAAATAGCAAGACCCTAAGGAGATGTCCCTCTCAAGTCTAAACTTCGTTCAGCTCTGGTGCAAAGTTCACATGGAGTTTCACAAATTACAATCAACAGTCTTCCATTTTAAAATATCTCATCAGCATCATGATCCCTTCAAGGTGTAAAACTCATCAGAACGTTTACAGGTGAACATGATGTTCATTCACTTGGTATCTGTTGTCCCACATGGTTGATAATGGTTCCTTACTTGTTGGAAGCTCTCATCGGCCTTCTCTTGCTCTTCCCCTTGTCGTTGTAGCTGTTTCTGAAGATGAAGTTGGACTTCTGACAACTTGGTCGAAACGTTTTGGAGACCCTCTGAAAGTACCTGGTTTTCCATGGTGAGCTGATGGAATTGGTCATCCTTCACATTTAACTGTTGTGAAAGCACCTCGACCTGTACGGTACGGTAGAAACATGGTGCTCATGAAGAGATAGAAATAGCAAAATGAAGAAACATCACCAAAGATAATATAATTCACACAGAGAAGCAAAGATGATGATAATTAGTGTATATAGTGGATTCAAGCTCCAATTGCTCTTCGTTTTCCTGTTCCTTCTGCAACTCTTGTTTCATGAGCAATGCATTTTTCATTCCGTTCTCTGATTCTCCTCTTCCTTTACTTCTTGCATCTCTTCCACTTTGTTCTGTTGAAACTCCTCGACCAACGGCCTCTCTTTATTTACCTTTTTCTTGTATTCGTACTTCCGGCCACATTGAAAACTGCAGAAACAAAGACGATGCTTGTCAGTTGGAGAAACAAGTGATTTTATAAAAGATAAAAAGCATGTTCCATGAGTGTTGCATTGTTATAGGATTTGAAACATTGAGCTTTCCAGTTACCCTGGTGTTGGCTGAGAGTCTTGAGATTGAGACCCTGTCATGTCAACAAATAACACCAGGTGGGTTGACTCAACCTATCATCCTTCCAAGGTTTGCAAAATGATTGCCAGATTACTTGAAACAGGGAGGCACGGCATCAGTGGCACAGGTGCATTCCCAGCAATGATGCAACCAACAGCCACAGACTGTATCCAAAATAATAAAATAAAAAAACCTCTGATCTCCCTGTGAAAGGCTCAAACTTCATGGTGAGTTGGTAAATGTTTCACCAAAATAATTGCTCCTGCTCTTCTTCATTCCTAATCCTCATTTCCTCTTCCAAAATAATTAACCGAGACAATAATTATTGCCAATTCAGCAAAACTTTTCCATCAGCTTCCAGGATGGACAAGATATTAATTTGTCAGACTTGATTATTCGTAATAATTTAATGTAAAATCATTTAAAATTTAATTTCTGAGCTATATTGTCCCCTTGGATGAAGGCGTGTGTGTGTGTGTGTGTGTGTGTGTGTGTGTGTGTGTGTGTGTGTGTGTGTGTGTGTGTGTGTGTGTGTGTGTGTGTGTCACACAAGTGTGTGACCATAACTTATGGGTTAATTAAAACACCCCTTTTGAAGATAATTAATGGCCTTATTTAATTATCCTTCAGCATGGCGTCATCCTTGGTCAGCCCTCTATCAGTTTGCTGGGGTGTTTATTCGCCATTTTGTTCGGCCTGGTCAAACATGTCTTGATTTGGAAACAATCTACTCTCACGGAATAATTAATGGAGATAATCAAAATATTACATCTGATTTGAGAATCAGATTCTGTGGACCAAATAATTGTTGAAACCTGGAGTGAAATCTGAATATTTTAACAAATTTGCAATTTTTATGACTAAGTGTTTTCTTTTTTGAGCAAAGTATTAAGCTTAAGGTTTTTCTACTTTTGGGACGATTATATTTAGTCGATGAAAAACTTGAGTGTGCAGAAAGTGAAACTTTATTACGCACAACACCTTGCTCTCGAAACTCCTTTGACAATCCATGACGATACAGTCCACAGGGCACCTTTTTTTTGGTAATAGCGTGCAGTGTTCTTTTTACCTTTTTGTGTGATCTGCTTCATGACAAACTATTAATACAAATATACTAATAGTTGCTGCAATATATGAATTGTCGACAGTTACTGAAAACGAAGGGGAATAAAGACAGCACACATGAACGTGGTACCAATGGGGACAAATGACTCTCCGTCGGGTGTGTGCTTGCCGACATGCTGGGTTATGTGTGTGCAGTGCGCAAGTTTCATGGGCATGCGATCTCAACTGAAAGTGGCACCCGGGCGTGAGTCGCTGTGGAGGAGGTTATGTGGCCGTCTCACGAACCATGTGCTTCTGCACGTGGAGAGAAGGCATGCTACAGCGCTGCAGCTTTGTGGGGAGTGGACGTGCTGCCCCATCGAAGCCACGTGGGAAGTGCCACTGTGCATTGCAGGTGTGGGGAAATCCATGCATGTGAGCAAGTGAAAGGATGAGTATATTGACTGTGCATATGTAAGATGAGTATGGATTGCGAGGAGGTTGGAGGAATGCGTATTGGGGAGAGGGCATGAATGCTAGCAGGCCTTTGCTCGGTCGATAGCTTAGGTTTTCATTTTTAAATGTTCCCGCCTGGCTTTATAAAGAACACAGCAAAGAAAACATTCCTGCTTGGGTCCATTTTATCGCCCCGGTAATGCCCTGGTATGCAGTCTACCCTCCACATATGCTGCCTTCCCTCCTCCTCCTCTCACACGACTTTCCATTCCACTTCTGCTGCCTTCCCTTGCCCTCATGCTGCCTTCCCTTGCCCTCATGCTGCCTTCCCTTGCCCTCATGCTGCCTTCCCTCCACTCATGCTGCCTTCCCCTCCCCTTCTGCTGCCTTCCCCTCCCCTCATGCTGCCTTCCCATCCCCTCCCTTCACACTTCCTCCCCACTCCCTCACACTGCCTTCCCCTCACCTCTTGCTGACTTCCCTTCCCTCATGCTGCCTTCCCATCCCATCTCCTCATGCCACCAGCCCCCCTCACACAGCCTCCCCCTCCCCTCATGCTGCCTTTTCTCCCCTCTCACTGCCTTCCCTTCCCCTCCCCTCATGCTACCAACCCCCCTCACGCTGCCTCACTCTCTTTTCACCTGCCTCAAAATCACCTCACATTGCATCCCCCCTCACGCTGCCTCCCCCGCCTTTGCTGCCTGCCCCCCTTCACTCTGCCTTCCCCTCCACTCGCGCTGCTTTCCCCTCCCCTCACACTGCCTTCCCTTCCCTCCCCTCACGCTGCCTTGCCTCCCCATCCCCTCATGCTTACCTCCTCACAAACCCCCTGCCTCTCCACCCCCCATGGATATATCTCTCCCTGTGTTCCTCACGTGCTGCATTAACATGCTGTTTTATCGTAGCCCATTTTTTTCAATCTTGTACTACCCCCACTCCTTTTCCACAAGTCCCACGACAAAACACAGGTGAAGAGCCCGTTCCCTCACGCGTACCTCCACCAAAATCCCCTCCCCCCTCTCCCTGCCCTTCTCTCTCTCTCTCTCTCTCTCTCTCTCTCTCTCTCTCTCTCTCTCTCTCTCTCTCTCTCTCTCTCTCTCTCTCTCTCTCTCTCTCTCTCTCTCTCTCTCTCTCTCTCTCTCTCTCTCTCTCTCTCTCTCTCTCTCTCTCTCTCTCTCTCTCTCTCTCTCTCTCTCTCTCTCTCTCTCTCTCTCTCTCTCTCTCTCTCTCTCTCTCTCTCTCTCTCTCTGTGTGTGTGTGTGTGTGTGTGTGTGTGTGTGTGTGTGTGTGTGTGTGTGTGTGTGTGTCGTCTCGCCCCCTCCCTCCTTTCTCCCCTGCTCTTAATTTTCTCGGCAGTGAAGTGACGGGTTTGTATTTGTTCATCTATAATAATAAACGTGTGTGCGTGTTGTTCATGAAGCATAAGATATTCTCTCTGCTAACTCCCCTCTGTGGTGTCGTGGTAGTGGTGCTTATGGTAGTGGTGCAACGCCCACCCCTCTCTATTTTTGTCCTGTTATGTCCTCAATCTGCCCCCTCCTAATGCAGTGCAACACCCTCTTTACTCTCACTTTCACTCTCTATCTCTGGATGGGAGATTGTCTCCAGACGTGTGCTGGTGGTGTTTGTTTCCTGATTGTGTTTATCTCCGGACGTGTCCGAGCGGTGTTTGTCTCTGCATGGTATTTATAGTATTACTGGTAGAAAATGGATTTCAGACATTATTTTGTTTCCATCTTCACTGTTATTCTCTGCAAAATCATTTTGATGAGACATTATCCCGCCCCACCCCGACTCGCTCCCTCCCTCCTCTTTTCCCTCACCTCCCCCCCCTCTCTCTCCCCCGCCCTTTCCTCCCTCTTCCTCTTTCTCCAACCTCTTATTATTCCCGTCAGTGAAGCGTCAGGAGCTATTTACAAGTTATAAATGTTGATGAAAAGTTACTCGTGTTCTTTACCAGTGAATGCAGGGCGTCTTTCTCTGCCTCTTCTTCCTGAACCAGCGCGATGGTTTCAATGTGATTACCCACAAGAATAATAACAAGGCAATCATAACGATCACGACATCGCGAACTCTGCACAACACTCCTTCCCCCACCGCATCATTCTGGAACATCTGTGGGAATAGACAAGGCCAGGGACAGAAGAAATATTTATTTAATTTGAAATTAAACTAAATATTTTTACAATTATTTTACAAAATCCAAAACTTTGTTATAAAATCAGATGTTCTTGAAAAGTCCAAACACAATGGTTCTTCATTTGTACCACGCTGACCAAGTGCAGGATCACAAAAGGGTTTGTGAAGTAATTTGTGATTTGTTCAGAACTAGTGCGGGCCCGTAGGGGCGTGCCCGTAGGTGCGTGCCAGTATGTGCAGCTTCGTGCCTGCAGTATCAGGTCCCCAGCATCAATTGTGACGTCTTATCAAACGAAGAAGAAGAATTGTGACGCCCCGTCTCTCTCACCCCCCCTCTCTCACTCCCCTCCTCTGTCCCCTCTCTCGCCCCCCTCTCTCGCCCCCTCTCTCGCCCCCTCTCTAGCCCCCTCTCTCGCCCCCTCTCTCGTCCCCCTCTCTCGTCCCCCTCTCTCGCCCCCCCCTCTCGCCCCTCTCTCCCCCTCTGTAAGTTGTGATGTCATATCAAACGAAGAAGAAGAATTGTGATTCCCCTCTCTCTCGCCTCCCCTTTCGTCTTCCTCTCTCACCCCCCTCTCTCGCCCCTCCTCTCTCCCCTCTCTTGAATTGTGACGCCCCCTCTCTCTCGCCCCTCCTCTCTCCCCTTTCATGAATTGTGAGGGGCCACTCTCTCGCCTATCTATAATTAATTCTTCTTCTTCTTCTTCTTCTTCTTCTTCTTCTTCTTCTTCTTCTTCTTCTTCTTCTTCTTCTTCTTCTTCTTCTTCTTCTTCTTCTTCTTCTTCTTCTTCTTCTTCTTCTTCTTCTTCTTCTTCTTCTTCTTCTTCTTCTTCTTCTTCTTCTTCTTCTTCTTCTTCTTCTTCTTCTTCTTCTTCTTCTTCTTCTTCTTCTTCTTCTTCTTCTTCTTCTTCTTCTTCTTCTTCTTCTTCTTCTTCTTCTTCTTCTTCTTCTTCTTCTTCTTCTTCTTCTTCTTCTTCTTCTTCTTCTTCTTCTTCTTCTTCTTCTTCTTCTTCTTCTTCTTCTTCTTCTTCTTCTTCTTCTTCTTCTTCTTCTTCTTCTTCTTCTTCTTCTTCTTCTTCTTCTTCTTCTTCTTCTTCTTCTTCTTCTTCTTCTTCTTCTTCTTCTTCTTCTTCTTCTTCTTCTTCTTCTTCTTCTTCTTCTTCTTCTTCTTCTTCTTCTTCTTCTTCTTCTTCTTCTTCTTCTTCTTCTTCTTCTTCTTCTTCTTCTTCTTCTTCTTCTTCTTCTTCTTCTTCTTCTTCTTCTTCTTCTTCTTCTTCTTCTTCTTCTTCTTCTTCTTCTTCTTCTTCTTCTTCTTCTTCTTCTTCTTCTTCTTCTTCTTCTTCTTCTTCTTCTTCTTCTTCTTCTTCTTCTTCTTCTTCTTCTTCTTCTTCTTCTTCTTCTTCTTCTTCTTCTTCTTCTTCTTCTTCTTCTTCTTCTTCTTCTTCTTCTTCTTCTTCTTCTTCTTCTTCTTCTTCTTCTTCTTCTTCTTCTTCTTCTTCTTCTTCTTCTTCTTCTTCTTCTTCTTCTTCTTCTTCTTCTTCTTCTTCTTCTTCTTCTTCTTCTTCTTCTTCTTCTTCTTCTTCTTCTTCTTCTTCTTCTTCTTCTTCTTCTTCTTCTTCTTCTTCTTCTTCTTCTTCTTCTTCTTCTTCTTCTTCTTCTTCTTCTTCTTCTTCTTCTTCTTCTTCTTCTTCTTCTTCTTCTTCTTCTTCTTCTTCTTCTTCTTCTTCTTCTTCTTCTTCTTCTTCTTCTTCTTCTTCTTCTTCTTCTTCTTCTTCTTCTTCTTCTTCTTCTTCTTCTTCTTCTTCTTCTTCTTCTTCTTCTTCTTCTTCTTCTTCTTCTTCTTCTTCTTCTTCTTCTTCTTCTTCTTCTTCTTCTTCTTCTTCTTCTTCTTCTTCTTCTTCTTCTTCTTCTTCTTCTTCTTCTTCTTCTTCTTCTTCTTCTTCTTCTTCTTCTTCTTCTTCTTCTTCTTCTTCTTCTTCTTCTTCTTCTTCTTCTTCTTCTTCTTCTTCTTCTTCTTCTTCTTCTTCTTCTTCTTCTTCTTCTTCTTCTTCTTCTTCTTCTTCTTCTTCTTCTTCTTCTTCTTCTTCTTCTTCTTCTTCTTCTTCTTCTTCTTCTTCTTCTTCTTCTTCTTCTTCTTCTTCTTCTTCTTCTTCTTCTTCTTCTTCTTCTTCTTCTTCTTCTTCTTCTTCTTCTTCTTCTTCTTCTTCTTCTTCTTCTTCTTCTTCTTCTTCTTCTTCTTCTTCTTCTTCTTCTTCTTCTTCTTCTTCTTCTTCTTCTTCTTCTTCTTCTTCTTCTTCTTCTTCTTCTTCTTCTTCTTCTTCTTCTTCTTCTTCTTCTTCTTCTTCTTCTTCTTCTTCTTCTTCTTCTTCTTCTTCTTCTTCTTCTTCTTCTTCTTCTTCTTCTTCTTCTTCTTCTTCTTCTTCTTCTTCTTCTTCTTCTTCTTCTTCTTCTTCTTCTTCTTCTTCTTCTTCTTCTTCTTCTTCTTCTTCTTCTTCTTCTTCTTCTTCTTCTTCTTCTTCTTCTTCTTCTTCTTCTTCTTCTTCTTCTTCTTCTTCTTCTTCTTCTTCTTCTTCTTCTTCTTCTTCTTCTTCTTCTTCTTCTTCTTCTTCTTCTTCTTCTTCTTCTTCTTCTTCTTCTTCTTCTTCTTCTTCTTCTTCTTCTTCTTCTTCTTCTTCTTCTTCTTCTTCTTCTTCTTCTTCTTCTTCTTCTTCTTCTTCTTCTTCTTCTTCTTCTTCTTCTTCTTCTTCTTCTTCTTCTTCTTCTTCTTCTTCTTCTTCTTCTTCTTCTTCTTCTTCTTCTTCTTCTTCTTCTTCTTCTTCTTCTTCTTCTTCTTCTTCTTCTTCTTCTTCTTCTTCTTCTTCTTCTTCTTCTTCTTCTTCTTCTTCTTCTTCTTCTTCTTCTTCTTCTTCTTCTTCTTCTTCTTCTTCTTCTTCTTCTTCTTCTTCTTCTTCTTCTTCTTCTTCTTCTTCTTCTTCTTCTTCTTCTTCTTCTTCTTCTTCTTCTTCTTCTTCTTCTTCTTCTTCTTCTTCTTCTTCTTCTTCTTCTTCTTCTTCTTCTTCTTCTTCTTCTTCTTCTTCTTCTTCTTCTTCTTCTTCTTCTTCTTTCAGCTGCTCCCTTTTGGGGTCGCCACAGCGGATCATCCGTATGATCCGCATAGTGATTTGGCACATGTTTTACGCCGGATGACCTTCCTAACGCAACCCTGGTCGCCTCTTACGACACAGGGATACTATAATTAATTATAGATAGATAATCTATATAACTCTCCTCCCCTCTCTCGCCCCCCCTTTCTCGCACCTCCTCTCTCCCCCTCTCTTGAATTGTGACGCCCCCCTCTCTCGCATCTCCTCTCTCCCCTCTCCTGAATTGTGATGCCACTCTCTCTCCCCCTCTCTCTCGCCCATCTATAATTATAGATAGATAATCTATATAACTCTCCTCTCCTCTCCTCTCTCGCCCCCTCTCTCGCACCACCTCTCTCGCACCACCTCTCTCCCCTCTCTTGAATTGTGATGCTCCCTCTCTCCCCTCTCTCGCACCTCCTCTCTCCCCCTCTCTTGAATTATGACGCCCCCTCTCCCCCTCTCTCTCCCCCTCTCTCTCGCCTATCCATAATTATACATAGATAATCTATATAACTCTCCTCCCCTCTCGCCCCCTCTCTCGCACCTCCTCTCCCCCCCTCTCTTGAATTGTGACGCCCTCCTTTCTCCCCCCTCCCTCTCTCCCCATATCAAACACACAGACATTAATATTAAGACACAGATATTAATATCAAACCTTGAAAAGGCACATCCGCGGGTCCCCAGCAATATTCCTGGCAAGTTTCAATCGTGCAAAATAAATAATAAAAAATAAATAAAGAAACATTAATTGTGACGTCATTCGTGATGTCATAGCACCGTGTCCTGTCATTGGTCGACAGATAAATGGCCGTAAATTGGGAACCGCTCGCCCGATTGATATCAAACCTTGAAAAGGCACATCCACGGGGCCCCGGCAATATTCCTGGCAAGTTTCAATCGTGCAAAATAAATTTAAAAATAAATAAACATTAATTGTGACGTCATTCATGATGTCATAGCACTGTGTCCTGTCATTGGTCGACAGATAAATGGCCGTAACTTGGGAACCGCTCGTCCGATTGATATCAAACGTTGAAAAGGCACATCCACGGGGCCCCGGCAATATTCCTGGCAAGTTTCAATCAGATCGGACCATCAATCGTGCAAAAAAAAGTAATAAAAAATAAATAAGTAAGCATTAATTGTGACGTCATTCGTGATGTCATAGCACCGTGTCTTGTCATTGGTCAACAGATAAATGGCCGTAACTTGGGAACCGCTCGTCCGATTGATATCAAACCTCGAAAAGGCACATCCGCGGGGCCCCGGCAATATTCCTGGCAAGTTTCAATCAGAGCGGACCGGCGGTTGTCGAGAAACGGCGGTCGCAGACAGGCACACACACACACGCACACGCACACGCACACGCACACGCACACGCACGCACACACACACAATGCTGGAATTATAGATAGATGTTGGCGATAGCTCCCCTTCCCTTCACAAAAAAAACACCCTGGGATCTTTACCATCCACCAAAAATGAGTGCTGACAAGGAAGATGAAATATGGGATTTTAACTTTGCACCAACACACGCTTGGTTCGCTGACTGAGTGGATTTGAGAGCTTTGATACGGAACAACGAGCCTGGAAAGGGGATAGCGAGCCGCTTGTTAACGGAACACACCCCCAGGGTTTCAGATGGAGTAATTGTGTATAAACCCCCCAATCGTTTCCCCAGAAAAGGTAACATGAGCATGCATGACGTGTCAGAACCCCCCCCCCCCCACCCCCCGGTGTTCACCAGCAATGGACGTCCTCACAAGAACGTTATTTTCCTTTTAAAACGTTTAATATTTGAATCACACCTGATGTGTTCATTCAGACCTTCACACGGACATCTCGTCGGATCGAGTTCCCTCTCAAATAAAAAACAGAGAAAGTTAAGCTGGAATACGTGATCACCTGTTTGCTCTTCCATCAAACCATCAAGGTATTTCAGAAACTACAAAGGTATCAGCTCCCACGGTGTTGTCCACCTTCCCTGAGTACGTTGGTATCACTTACAATCCCCTCTCACCTGCTGCAGTGGTCGGAATGTTATGAGACCGACGAAACTGAACAGTCCGGTAAGGAACCACATCTTTTCTCGTTCTCGGTACCCACGGAATGAAGGTTTCACGATGTGCGTTTCTGTATATATTGGTCTTTGAAATAATCCCCATTGTGACGCTAACAATGACTGTGATGTCAGAGGGACTCCCGAACCATACTTTGCTTCATGTATATTGATTGTCTCAACTCTCATTTTTTATTAAACTAAACAATATTTTTACAATTATTTTACAAAATCCAAAACTTTGTGATAAAATAAGAACAAAATGTTTTTGAAAAGTCCAAACACAATGGTTCATTAAACGTATGAGAGTTCATCATTTATACCATGCTGACCAAGTGCAGGATCACAAAAGGGGTTGCAAAGTAATATGTTATTTGTTCAGAATGCTGGCGATAGCTCCCCTACTCTTCACAAAAAACACCCTGGGATCTTTAACGTCCACCAACAATGAGTGTTGACAAGCTGTTAAAGACTATAATGTTAGAGATCAAAAACAGAGAAAGTTAACCTGGAATACATGATCACTTGTTTGCTCTTCCATCAAACCATCAAGGTATTTCAGAAACTACAAAGGTATCAGTTCCCACGGTGTTGTCTACCTTCCCTGAGTACGTTGGTATTGTTTACAATCCCCTCTTACCTGCTGCGGTGGTCGGAATGTTACAAGACCGACGAAAATGAACAGTCCGGTAAGGAACCACATCTTCTTTCGTTCTCGGTACTCACAGAATGAAGGTTTCACGATGTGCGTTTCTGTATATATTGGCTTTGAAATCCCCATTGTGACGCTAACAATTACCGTGATGTCACAGGGACTCCCGAACCATGGCCATGCCCCCTACTTTGCCTCATGTATATTGATTGTCTCACTTCTCATCTATCTATAATTCCAGCAATCTCTGTGTGTGTGTCTGTCTGTCTGTCTGTCTGTGTGTGTGTCTGTATGCAACTGCAGTTTCTCGACGACCGCCGGTCCAATCGGATTGAAACTTGCCAGAAATATTGCTGGGGACCCGCGGATGTGCCTTTTCAAGGTTTTATATCAATCGGACGAGCGCTTCCCAAGTTACGACCATTTTTCTGTCAACCAATGATAAGACACGGTGCTATGACATCACGAATGACGTCGCAATTAATTTTTATTTATTTATTTTTTCATTTTTTTGCACGATTGACGGTCCGATCTGATTGAAACTTGCCAGGAATATTGCCGGGGACCCGCGGATGTGCCTTTTCAAGGTTTGATATTAATGTCTGTGTCTTAATATTAATGTCTGTGTGTTTGAGAGGGGGGGGAGAGAGAGGGGGGCATCACAATTCAAGAGAGAGGGGGGAGGGGGCGAGAGGGGAGGGGAGTTGTATAGATTATCTATATAATTATAGATAGGCGAGAGAGAGGGGCATCACAATTGAAGGGAGGGGCGAGAGAGGGAGGCGAGAGAGGAGGACGAAAGGGGGGGGTGAGAGAGAGGGAACGTCACAATTCTTCTTCTTCGTTTGATATGACGTCACAATTTACAGAGGGGAGAGAGAGAGAGAGAGAGAGAGAGAGAGAGAGAGAGAGAGAGAGAGAGAGAGAGAGAGAGAGAGAGAGAGAGAGAGAGAGAGAGAGAGAGAGAGAGAGAGAGAGAGAGAGAGAGAGAGAGAGAGAGAGAGAGAGAGAGAGAGAGAGAGAGAGAGAGAGAGAGAGAGAGAGAGAGAGAGAGAGAGAGAGAGAGAGAGAGATGTGAGACGTCATATGAGAGAGGGGGTTTGATATCGTTTGATTTGATTCAATTGATTTGATTTGATTTGATTCAAGGTTTGATATCGTTCATCTTCATCCGTTTCAGCTGTTTCCCAGGTTTCCCAAGTTCTGGCTATTTATGATATGGTTGGTCTGATCTCATTGCAACAATGCCTCAAACCAGTCGTCGTTTACATGTACGGGCAAGCGACAGTGAAGGAAAGGCCTGTTTGGTTGTTGTTTCTGGAACGCGGTTTGAAAGTTTTTTTTTTTTTTGTTTTTTTTTGCATGTACAGCCACACACGTATGGGCCCGCACCTACGGGCCCGCACTAGTCTATCTATAATTCCAGCAATCTGTGTGTTTGTGTGTGTCTGTCTGTCTGTCTGTCTGTCTGAATGTGTGTCTGTTTGTCTGTATGCGACCGCAGTTTCTCGACGACCGCCGGTCCGATCGGATTGAAACTTGCCAGGAATATTACCGGGGCCCCGTGGATGTGCCTTTTCGAGGTTTGATATCAATCGGACGAGCGCTTCCCAAGTTACGGCCATTTATCTGTCGACCAATGACAAGACACGGTGCTATGACGTCATGAATGACGTCATAATGTTTATTTATTTATTATTTTATATATATTTTTTTTTGCACGAATGACGGTCCGATCTGATTGAAACTTGCCAGGAATATTTCTGGGGACCCGCGGATGTGCCTTTTCAAGGTTTGATATTAATCGGATAAGTGGTTCCCAAGTTACGGCCATTTATCTGTCAACGAATGACAAGACAAGGTGCTATGACATCACAAATGACGTCACAATTGATGTTTATTCATTATTACTCGTACGGGCCCGTAGGTGCGTGCCCGTAGGTGAGTGCCAGTATGTGCAGCCTCTCTCAAACCTCAAAGGCACATCCGTGGGTCCCCAGCAATATTCCTGGCAAGTTTCAATCGTGCAAAAGAAATAATAAATAAATAAACATTAATTGTGATGTCATTCGTGATGTCATAGCACCGTGTCCTGTCATTGGTCGACAGATAAATGGCCGTAACTTGGGAACCGCTTCTCCGATTTATATCAAACGTTGAAAAGCACATCCATGGGGGCCCGGCAATATTTCTGGCAAGTTTCAATCAGATCGGACCGTCGATCGTGTAAAAAAAAAAAAATTAAATGAATAAATAAATAAACATTCATTGTGACGTCATTCGTGATGTCATAGCACCGTGTCTTGTCATTGGTCGACAGATAAATGGCCGTAACTTGGGAACCGCTCGTCCGATCGATATCAAACCTCGAAAAGGCACATCCGCGGGTCTCCGGCAATATTCCTGGCAAGTTTCAATGAGATCGGACCGGCGGTCGTCGAGAAACGGCGGTCGCAGACAGACAGACACACAGAGATTGCTGGAATTATAGATAGACTAGTACGGGCCCGTAGAGGCGGGCCCGTAGGTGAGTGCCAGTATGTGCAGCCTCTCTCTCTCTCTCAAACCTCGAAAAGGCACATCCGCGGGTCCCCAGCAATATTCCTGGCAGGTTTCAATTGTGCAAAAGAAATAATAAAAAATAAATAAATATATAAACATTAATTGTGATGTCATTCGTGATGTCATAGCACCGTGTCCTGTCATTGGTCGACAGATAAATGGCTGTAACTTGGGAACCGCTCGTCCGATTAATATCAAACCTTGAAAAGCACATCCGCAGGGCCCCGGCAATATTCCTGGCAAGTTTAATTCAGATCGGACCGTCGATCGTGCAAAAAAAATAAAAAAAATTCATAAACATTAATTGTGACGTTATTCGTGACGTCATAGCACCGTGTCTTGTCATTGGTCGACAGATACATGGCGTAACTTGGGAACCGCTCGTCCGATCGATATCAAACCTCAAAGGCACATCCGCGGGTCCCCGGCAATATTCCTGGCAAGTTTCAATGATATCAGACCGGCGGTCGTCGAGAAACGGCGGTCGCAGAAAGACAGACAGACACACAGAGATTGTTGGAATTATAGATAGACGAGTACGGGCCCGTAGGTGCGTGCCCGTAGGTGAGTGCCAGTATGTGCAGCCCTCTCTCGCCCCCCTCTCTCGCCCCTCTCTCTCGCCCCCACTCTCATCCCCCCCTCTCCTGTCCCCCTCTCTCGCAGATATTGGTCGACAGATAAATGGCCGTAACTTGGGAACTGCTCGTCCGATAAATACCAAACCTTGAAAAGGCACATCCGCGGGTCCCCAGCAATATTCCTGGCGAGTTTCAATCAGATCAGACCGGCAATCGTGCCAAAAAATAAATAAATAAATAAATAAATAAACATGAATTGTGATGTCATTCGTGATGTCATAGCACCGTGTCTTGTCATTGATCGACAGATAAATGGCCGTAACTTGAGAACTGCTTATCTGATTAATATCAAACCTTGAAAAGGCAAATCCGCAGGTCCCCAGCAATATTCCTGGCAAGTTTCAATCAGATCGGACCGTCAACTGTGCAAATAAATAAATAAACATTAATTGTGACGTCATTCGTGATGTCATAGCACCATGTCTTGTCATTGGTCTTGTCATCCCCCTCTCCCCCCTCTTTCCCCCTCCTCTCTCCCCCCTCCTCCCTCACCCCTCTCTCTGTAAATGTATTCACAAAAAAATAAATAAATAAATACATAAACATTAATTATGACATCATTCGTGATGTCATAGCACCGTGTCTTGTCATTGGTGGACAGATAAATGGCCGTAACTTGGGAACCGCTTAATATCAAACCTCGAAAAGGCAAATGCGCGGATCCCCAGCAATATTCCTGGCAAGTTTCAATCAGATCGGACCGTCAATCATGCAAACAAAAAAAAAATAATAATAATAAATAAATAAACATTAATTGTGACGTCATTCGTGACGTCATCGCACCGTGTCTTGTCATTGGTCGACAAATAAATGGCCGTAACTTGGGAACCGCTCGTCCGATTGACATCAAACCTCAAATGCACATCTGCGGGGCCCCGGCAATATTCCTGGCAAGTTTCAATCCGATCGGACCGGCGATCGTTGAGAAACTGCGGTCGCAGAGAAACAGACAGACAGACTGACACACACACACACACACACACACACACACACACACACACACACACACACACACACACACACACACACACACACACACACACACACACACACACACACACACACACTGCTGGAATTTTAGATAGACTAGTGCGGGCCCGTAGGGGAGTGCCGTAGGTGCGTGCCAGTATATGCAGCTTCGTGCCTGCAGTATCAGGTCCCCAGCATCAATTGTGACGTCGTATCAAACGAAGAAGAAGAATTGTGACGCCCCTCTCTCTCGCCCTCCTCTCTCCCCCCTCCTCTGTCCCCCTCCTCTGTCCCTCCCATCTCGTGCCCCCTCTCACCCCCTCTCTTTCCCTTCTCTCTCCCTACTCCTCTGTCCCCCCTCCTCTCTCCCTCCCTCTCTTTTCCCCCCTCTCGCCCTTCTCTCTCCCCTCCTCTCTCCCTTCAATTGCCCCCCTCTCAACCCCCTCTCTCGCCCTTCTCTATCCCCCTCCTCTCGCCCTTCTCTATCCCCCCTCCTCTCTCCCTTCTCTCTCCCCCCTCTCTCTCGCCCTTCTCTCTCTCTCCCCTCTCTTGCCACCCCCTCTCACCTCTCTCACCCCCTCCTCTCACCCCCTCCTCTCTCCCCCTCCTCTGTCCCTCCTCCTCTGTCTCCCCCTCTCTTGTCCCCCCTCTATACCCCCTAGTCTCGCCCTTCCTCTCTCCCCCTCCTCTCTCGCCCCCACTCTCATCCCCCCCTCTCCCGTCCCCCTCTCTCGCAGATATTAGTCGACAGATAAATGGCCGTAACTTGGGAACTGCTCGTCCGATTAATATCAAACCTCGAAAAGGCACATCCGCGGGTCCCCAGCAATATTCCTGGCAAGTTTCAATCAGATCGGACAGTCAATCGTGCAAAATAAATAAATAAACAAACATTAATTGTGACGTCATTCGTGATGTCATAGCACCGTGTCTAGTCATTGGTCGACAGATAAATGGCCGTAACTTGGGAACTGCTCGTCCGATTAATATCAAACCTCGAAAAGGCACATCCGCGGGTCCCCAGCAATATTCCTGGCAAGTTTCAATCAGATCGGACAGTCAATCGTGCAAAATAAATAAATAAACAAACATTAATTGTGACGTCATTCGTGATGTCATAGCACCGTGTCTAGTCATTGGTCGACAGATAAATGGCCGTAACTTGGGAACTGCTCGTCCAATTGATATCAAACCTCGAAAAGGCACATCCGCGGGTCCCCGGCAATATTCCTGGCAAGTTTCAATCCGATTGGACCGGTGATCGTCCGGTTATTAATAATTTGGGAAAAAATTGGCATAAGGTGAGAAGGTGGAACGACACCTTCAGCTGCCATATATACACCTTTTCAACTCTGAAAAAGCAGTAAAATGGCCATAACCTGGGAACCGCTTGTCCGATTGACATCAAACCTCAAAGGCACATCTGCGGGGCCCCGGCAATATTCCTGGCAAGTTTCAATCGGATCGGACCGGCGGCTGTCGAGAAACGGCTGTCGCAGACACACACACACACACACACACACACACACACACACACACACACACACACACACGCACTACTGGAATTATAGATAGATTAATATGCTATCATTATTCTGAGAAAAAATGGCATGATAAGGTGGAACGACACTTCACCTGCCATATATACACTAAGAAAAAAAGAGGAAGCATTGTGACGTCATTCATGATGTCATAGCACCGTGTCCTGTCTGGTTGACAGACAATATATAGGTCGTTATTGGTTGACAGACATTGGTCATTGTATCACGTTATTCTTTTTATTCAATTATCGTACTATTATTGTGTACTGCCAATTATTGTGCTATTATTATTATTATTGTTATTAATATGCTGTTATCATCATTCTGAGAAAAAAATGGCATGAGAAGGTGGAACGACACATTCAGCTGCCATATATACACCTTTTCAAATGAGCAATAAAATAAAAAGCAATAAAATGGCCGTAACTTGGGAACCGCTCGTCCGATCGACATCAAACCTCGAAAAGGCACATCCGGGGGTCCCCGGCTATATTCCTGGCAAGTTTCAATGAGATCGCATCGGCGGTCGTCGAGAAACGGCGGTCGCAGACAGACAGACAGACAGACAGACACACACACAGAGATTGCTGGAATTATAGATAGATTATTATTGGTTTTTTTTGCACGATTGACGTCAATTCTTCTTCTTTGTTTGGTATGACGTCACAATCGATGCTGGGGACCTGAGTATGTGCCTTTTCATAGTTTGATATCGTTCTTCATCCGTTTCAGCTGTTTCCCAAGGTTTGAAAGCTGTTTTTTTCCCAAGGTTTAAATTAATTGTTCAAATTATTAATTAATCCAAAGGTTTGAATTTTCCCAAGGGTTTGAAAGCTGTTTTTTTCCTAAGGTTTGAATTCATTGTTGTGCTTGGTAGACATTTGTGAATACATTTACAGAGAGAGGGGGTGGCGAGAGAGAAGGGGTGGTGAGAGAGAGAGGGGGCGTCACAATTGGAGAGAGGAGGGGGAGAGAGACGGGGGGCGAGAGAGAGAGGGGGTGTCAAAATTCAAGAGGGGAGAGAGGAGGGGCGAGAGAGGAGGGGGTGAGAGTGGGGGCGAGAGAGGAGGGGGGAGAGAGGAGAGGCGAGACTAGGGGGGAGAGAGGGGGGGCGAGAGAGAGGAGGCGTCACAATTCTTCTTCTTCGTTTGATATGACGTCACAATTGACGCTGGGGACCTGAGTATGTTTCCCAGGTGTTTTCCAAGTTATGGCCATTTATGATACGGTTGGTCCGATCTAATTGAAAAAATGCCCCAATCCAGTCGTCGTTTACGAGAGCGAAGGAACGAAGCTGCAAATACTGGCACGCACCTACGGGCCCGCACCAGTTTTAAATTAAACTTAACAATATTTTTACAATTATTTTACAAAATCCAAAACCTTGTGATAAAATAAGAACAAAATGTTTTTGAAAAGTCCAAACACAATGGTTTATAAAACGTACGAGAGTTCATCATTTATACCACGCTGACCAAGTGCAGGATCACAAAAGGGGTTGCAAAGTACTTTGTTATTTGTTCAGAATGCTGAATGATAGCTCCCCGACCCTTCACAAAAAACACCCTGGGATCTTTAACGTCCACCAACAATGAATGCTGACAAGGAAGATGAAATATGGGATTTTAACTTTGCACCAACACACGCTTGGTTGGCTGACTGAGCAGATTTGAGAGCTTTGATACGGAACAACTACCCTGGAAAGGGGATAGCGAGCCGCTTGTTAACGGAACACACCCCCAGGTTTTCAGATGGAGTAATTGTGTATAGACCCCCCAATCGTTTCCCCAGAAAAGGTAACATGAGCATCCATGACGTGCTCAGAACCCCCCCCCCCCCCCGGTGTTCACCAGCAATGGACGTCCTCACAAGAACGTTATTTTCCTTTTAAAACGTTTAATATTTGAATCACACCTGATGTGTTCATTCAGACCTTCACACGGACATCTCGTCGGATCGAGTTCCCTCTCAAATAAAAAACAGAGAAAGTTAAGCTGGAATACGTGATCACCTGTTTGCTCTTCCATCAAACCATCAAGGTATTTCAGAAACTACAAAGGTATCAGCTACCACGGTGTTGTCCACCTTCCCTGAGTACGTTGGTATCACTTACAATCCCCTCTCACCTGCTGCAGTGGTCGGAATGTTATGAGACCGACGAAACTGAACAGTCCGGTAAGGAACCACATCTTTTCTCGTTCTCGGTACCCACGGAATGAAGGTTTCACGATGTGCGTTTCTGTATATATTGGTCTTTGAAATAATCCCCATTGTGACGCTAACAATGACTGTGATGTCAGAGGGACTCCCGAACCATACTTTGCCTCATGTATATTGATTGTCTCAACTCTCATTTTAAATTAAACTAAACAATATTTTTACAATTATTTTACAAAATCCAAAACTTTGTGATAAAATAATAACAAAATCTTCTTGAAAAGTCCAAACACAATGGTTCATAAAACGTATGAGAGTTCATCATTTATACCACGTTGATCAAGTGCAGGATCACAAAAGGGGTTTCAAAGTAAGTTGTTATTTCTTCAGAATGCTGGCGATAGCTCCCCGACCCTTCACAAAAAACACCCTGGGATCTTTAACGTCCACCAACAATGTGTTGTTGACAAGCTGTCAGAGACTATAATGTTAGAGATCAAAAACCGAGAAAGTTAACCTGGAATAAATGATCACCTGTTTGCTCTTCAATCAAACTATGAAGGTGTTTCATAAACTACAAAGGTATAAGTTCCCACGGTGTTGTCTGCCTTCCCTGAGTACGTTGGTATCACCAACAATCCCCTCCTACCTCATACCTCATACCTCGACTTATAATCCCAAAATCGACATAATCAACTAAATTTTCCTCCACCCTGCACTTCTAATGAATTTGATCTCACACACAGAAAAAAATGAAAACTCCATTCGATCAATGATAAAAATCAGGGTCAACACGTTCACCGGAAAAATACAAATCACGACCTGAAGATGGAAAAGTTTTCAAAATGACGTCATTTTATAACTACAGTATCACAAACAGTAATACATATTACACGTGACGACACCCTCCATTTTTCCCTTCCTAATTCAGAGTACTGTATGATGGTGATGTCTGCACACTAATCCCAGGATTCCTTGGACGAAGGTAAAAGTGCCTTGATTGGTGTTAATGGAAAAACATCGACGTTTAAAACGATTGATCCAATGGGTTTTCACGGCTGCGTGGATGTATTCAGTCTGAGTGGGACACGTCAGACGCTCGAGCTACAGTCCTGATGGTTTCGGAGAGACGGAGATATTCACCCGAATTACGACGTTGCATGTGGTGACGTCACGATGACGTGTTGTCACTGCGGCAATCGTGACGTGAGCGAGGGCGTAACTCGGCGCGCGCCAGTGAGCGAGGGTGGGGCGGCTCGTGTGGTGGAGGAGGAGAAGAAGGAGGCCGTTCGCGCGCTCGTGTGGAGGAGGCGGCGGCTCGCGCGCTGCGGATCGCTTCAGCACCATGGAGGGAGGCGAAGCCGTGACGGTGCTCGAGTCGGTGGCGCACACCATGGCCGACACCAGCACCCTTCAGAAGTACATTCGCTGTTTGGTGCCGCTTTTGCTCGACGATGGAGGAGGAGGAGATGCCGGATCGACGCTCGAATCGGTGTTGGAAGAGAAGGCGTCGGTGGAGCAATTGCGGAGGTTCATTTCCGAGCCGCAAGTCTCGACGTTGCTCCTCGAACGCTCCTCAGGCAAAGGTAAATTTTCTCCTCAGAACGATTGCTTCGACCCCGGGTTGATTAACAAAGGGCGCGGCTCAATGGGGTTGTCCTCTCGCTTGTCGAGCACGAATCCGCAATGAGGGGAAATTACCGTGCGGGGGGGGGGGATTCGTGCATGATCTGCGGCGACGACGTGACACAATGGTTTCGTGCCCCCCATGCACGGATGGCAGTGACAAACACTCGTCCTTACGTGTCACGCGAGCGTGACGCACGGCGGACTATGATTTCGTCACATGATACCTTTGTAGTTGTAATGACGTCACTTTAAAGCGGCTGGTGTAGAAATGTACCGCTCGTGTAGGAGGTGGTGTGTGTGTGTGTGTGTGTGTGTGTGTGTGTGTGTGTGTGTGTGTGTGTGTGTGTGTGTGTGTGTGTGTGTGTGTGTGATATATATGTTTGAAAACGGAAAAGAAAAGCTCACCAAAATTGGATAACTATATATATATATATATATATATATATATACATATATATATATATATATATATATATATATATATATATATATATATATATATATATATATATATATATATATTGGAGAACTATGACTCAGAACAAATCAGGACGTAACAAAACAAAGGGAACAGCAGGGTGGAGGGACAAAGAAGACGGGCATTCACAAAGAAGGGGTGCAAGTAACGACGCATGGTTAGAGAAACCGCAAAGGGTGGACAATATGGATATACGTCGGCTAAATTCTGGGAGGGGTGCGGAGTGGTTTTACGGTTGGAGGAAAAAAAAATCATGATTTTTTTTGATGGGGGATGATTTGAGATGTTGAACAGCTGTCTTGAAGACCCGGAGGGAAGAACGAGATCGAAGAGAGTAATGAAGGTGGTTCTGCCGGTAGGAAAAAAAAAAAAACCTGGAATACATGAGTGGAGGTGAGCAGTGATTCTGGATTTAGGGAGTTTTACTGGTGGACCATGTGCATCCTGCAGATACCTGGGGAGGGATGGGAGGGACCATCAGGTAGGCGGGTGCAAAGCAAAGAAAGAGCGGGAGGTGCAAGTCCAGAAATGAGGCAGAAGAAGACAGAGAGCCCACCGACCTATCGGCGATGGTGAAGTGAGAGGCCCGTATAATCAGCTCCATCTTGAGAGATTCCAATGATATTGAAGGCCTTTGTTTCCATGACATCAGGCTGAGCAAGATGTGAGGCAGCGGAGCCAGCCCAGAGGGGAGGAGAGCAGTGCTCCATCGAACTGCGGATGAAAGCCTCGTCGGTGGATAGGATCTCAGCTATGCCAAGGAAGGACTTTGCATGACTGAGGATGCCCAGTCATCGTCTGGCTTTGGCGGCCAATTTTGAAATGTGGCTTGACCAAGAGATATCATGGCTGAGAATGAGACCCAAGAGTTTAAGATTCTGAACCTCTTTGAGAGAGTTGTTGAGAAAGTGGATGGAAGGATTTGCAGCTTGCTCATTTTGGAGAGAGAATGAGACTGAGTGGGGGATTTCTCAGGATTGAAAGACATGTTCCAAGTATTTGACCAGTTTGTGATTTTTGTCAAGGTCTGAGGAAAGAGAAGAGGCTGCTGCCTGTCTGTGATGAGGGATGTCATGGCAAAGGGTGGAGTCATTAGCAAAGAAATATAGAGGATTTTCCAGGGAGTCAATGAGATAATTGATGAAGATTAGGAATAATATTGGGCCTAGAACACTGCCCTGTGTTAGTTCAGCCTTGACAGGAAGAGGAGAAGAAAGGGTTCTGTTGAGAGCCACATGCTGGCTATGAGAGTGGTTCAAGTTTGTAAAGAAATCTGATTGGTCTGTAATTAAGGGGATCTGTTTTTTTATTTTATTTTAATTTT
The DNA here is from genome assembly GCF_056783735.1 of Eptatretus burgeri. NCBI lineage: Eukaryota > Metazoa > Chordata > Myxini > Myxiniformes > Myxinidae > Eptatretus > Eptatretus burgeri. The sequence continues at coordinate 14,055,443 of NC_140969.1, forward strand.
TGTAATGCTGTGATGTTGATTTCCAAGCATCACATGTAATTACTTCTTCCTATATCTTAAACACTTAATAAATTAATTGTGGTATATTATGCACTTCTTTACCCATCAGAGTCATTTCCACAACAATATATTGTATTGTTTGGTGCCATGCGGTTCATTCCAGTTGTCCCATATGAATCCGGCAGGTCACTTCAGGGCAACCGTAATGGCCAGCGGGATCACTAATTACCGGCCAAGCAAAGCTATGAGGCACAAGGCATGATCTTTAACAAACTTTGCCAAATTTCAATAACGATCATGACAGCTCAATTTCATCCTGAGACCAGATCCATTATATTTATTGCTCAATGGTACCTGGAGATGGAAATACCAAAAATAAACAAAAACAATAAATTTAGCAATCAGCAAACCCCTTACCCACTACCATGAAACAACAAACTATCAGGAATTGTAATTAACTTGAAGGCCTTCAATCATTTAGAGAGAGAGGGGGGGGGGGTGGTGGAGAGAGATGACACGAGACGAGACAGACCAGAGAGGCCGACAAGACAAGAAGTGCCCAAGACACAGCTTGGAACCGATGCAAATATCAGGCCAGACGCATCCTTGCAGCAGCTGTGTTCCGTCAATGAGGAGGAAGAGAGGCGTGGCTGGCTCGGTGGGGGCATGGCTGTTCTTCGGCAGCCCTGCAGACTGACGCAGTTTGCTTCTCTGTGGTGCCCGGGTATCTCCTGGCTTTCACTTAGCATATCCATCCTTATAACTTTTGGCCTCTGCCTGATGTCATGACCTGCCTTGCCAATCTTCATTCACTCACTATTGGGCTAAAGCCCAATCTGGAGGTGTGGCATTCCTTCCCTGACCTTTCACCCTGGTGGGCTGGGCACTGTGGCAGCAGCAATTGCTCTGGAGCTCCTTCTTCCACCGAAACTGCTGCTTCATGTCCTACCCAAAGGCTAAAAGGGCATAAAAGACAGATTCCAGAGGGTAGAACATCAAATAAAGAATTAAAGGGATGGTGGTTTTTAGACACATACATGATGGAGGGTGGATGACATCTGTTTTGACATAAAAGCAATGCAGCTCTAATATCACGATTAAATACCTCACACTCAGTAACATTTACTATGGGATATAACTAAACTATGTGAAGCAATGTTAATCCCCCTCAACGTCATTTTCACAACAATATGCAACACACACACACACACACACACACACACACACACACACACACACACACACACACACACACACACACACACACACACACACACACACACACACACACACACACACACACACACACACACACACACACACACACACACACACACACACACACACACACACACACACACACACACACACACACACACACACACACACACACACACACACACACACACACACATCAAAAATATATATATATACATATATATATATATATATATATATATATATATATATATATATATATATATATATATATATATACATAAGCCTGGTGTTGGCGCAGTGGCTTGGATCCAAAAGGTCCTGAGTTCAAGCCCCGTTGGGCCACTGAATTAATACACCAGGGGGTTGACTCAGCCTGTCATCCTTCTGAGGTCGGCGAAATGAGCACCAGTGTACTTGGCCGGTGTATACCCCGGTTAAAATAGGTGGACTATATCCCTGTGTCGTAAGAGGCGACCAGGGTTGCGTCAGGAAGGGCATCCGGCGTAAAACATGTGCCAAATCACTATGCGGATCATACGGATGATCCGCTGTGGCGACCCCGAACGGGACCAGCCGAAAGAAGAAGAAGATATATATATTATAGAAGAAGAAGAAGATATATATATATTATATATATATATATATATATATATATATATATATATATATATATCTTCTTCTTCATTCGGCTGCTCCCGTTAGGGGTCGCCACAGCGGATCATCCGTATGATCCACATTGTGATTTGGCACATGTTTTACGCCGGATGCCCTTCCTGACGCAACCCTGGACGCCTCTTACGACACAGGGTATGGTATACCTATTTTAACCAGGGTATACACCGGCCCAGTACACTGGTACTCATTTCGCCGACCTCGGAAGGATGACAGGCTGAGTCAACCCCCTGGTGTAATAATTCAGTGGCCCAACGGGGCTTGAACTCAGGACCTTTTGGATCCCAAGCCGCTGCCCTAACCACTGCGCCAACACCAGGCTAAAAGATATATATATACATATACATATATATATATATATATATATATATATATATATATATATATATATATATATATATATATATATATATATATATATATATATATATATATATATATATATATATATATATATATATATATATATATATATATATATATATATATATATATATATATATATATATATATATATATATATATAGTAGCATCATATCACATTTAGGGGTCGTGTTGCTCCTTTTGTTTTATATATGGAAGCAAAAGGTGGAAGAAAAAAAAAACATCTTGTTATGAAAATGGGTTTATTGCCGAAATAAATATGGGAAAAAGGGAGGACTGCACAATCAACAAATAACGGCACAGACACACAGAATGAGAGAGACAAACTTATGTACAGAGGAGAGAGAAATCAATCGTAACCCTCTAATGGCACCATTTACCAGACTCTCACATGATGAACAATGGCGAGAGTTGAGGGTTTGTGGCTAGCACAAGCTGGTTGGGGCTCCACAATGGCATGATTGTGCAGGTCGGTGTCGCACAGACGAAGTGAAGCTTAGGGAGCAATGGAAGACATCCTCAAGAACAGCGACCTTGTGGATGGGATCTTATTGGTGTTGTCAGGAGATTCCGCCAAACTCATCCATTGTGCGTGTTGGCATGAAAGCCAACAAGATCAACGCTTGCCTCAAATCTTTGAAAGCATTTAAAAACTCTTCATCTGACAACAAACATGTGATCATTCCTTTGAGGTGATCACGATGCAGGTCAACTTGCAAAGCTGCTGTTGAGGATCGGAGATAGTCAGGTGCCTCATGTGTTGGTGATGGATATTGCATCATTATACCACAGGAGTTAAGGACCATGGTATCTTCAGCCAAAATCTCCAGTCGAAGGTGTAGTTTCAGTTCATTTTTCAGTCACAGTGTATGCTTTGGCATGACCATCATGTTACAAGGAGAAAGCCTCAAGGTTGTCGGCTGAAGAACTCACATTCACACACGGCCAGCTGTACATGGTGGCAAGCAGAGTGGGAAGCCAAAAAGATTTTTTATACATTATGATGTAAAGAAAATGCCCAATATTGTTTACCAGGAAGTTATTCAATGAGATCAAGTTAGTTGCACCTAATCTTCAGTTCGCAGTTCAGTCAGTCATTGTCATTGCGATCCACAAAATAATATATATATATATATATATATATATATATATATATATATATATATATATATATATATATATATATATATATATATATATATATATATATATATATATACCGGGCGTAGTGGCGTGCGCCTGTAATCCGGATGCTCGGAGGCTTGGGGTGGAGGATCGCTTGAGGACGGGTGCTCTGCACTGGGCCGCGCTATGAGAGGGTGTAGGGCAGCCCGGAATCATGGCGAAACCCAATCCATATCCCTGTGTCGTAAGAGGCGACCAGGGTTGCGTCAGGAAGGGCATCCGGCGTAAAACCTCTGCCAAATCAGTATGCGGATCATAACGGATGATCCGCTGTGGCGACCCCTAACGGGAGCAGCCGAAAGACGAACAACAACATATATATTTATATGCATATATATATATATATATATATATATATATATATATATATATATATATACACAGTAATACCTCATGTAACACCACCCCCCTTGGAATGGTGATTTGTTATGGAGCTTTTTGTTCTGGAATTTTTTTTTTTTTAAGAAAAAAAATTAATAAATTCAAAAAACACAGTGCTTGCCAAGTAAACTAACCTGCTGCTATTGTACATGATGCACAAGCTCTGAGCCAATATATATCATGTTTATTTATTTATTCACATGCATTCTGTGGGTGCTTGTCTGCATTCTTTTCTGGGGGCGCATCTGTGCTGCTGATGCAATGCCCCGTTAAGGCCCAGTCACACCTTGACGTTTTAGCCAGCGATGGCAACGTATTAAAATTTATGTAAAACGCTGGCTTACGTTTAACTTTTGATGTTTTTTTTTTTAAGATTCGGACGTATTCATAGCGACTTGGTCTTATGTATAACGCATTAGTAACGGACACAGAACGTTTCGTTGTGTTATAGATAACTTATACGAACGAATGCTGAACCTGTTGTCGGCCTACACAACCGATGCCCAACGATAGTCTAACTTAGGCCTAACGCGTTGCACGCATCGCCGACGATGTCGTGACGTAGCCTATTAAAAGGCTGACGCACAACGATTCGAATCATAACTGCCGTAGAAATGGAAGTGACAACATCGCGGTCACACCTTGGCGATCTTGCCAGCGTATGCCGACCGAAGAAAAATGTGTCTAAAACGTTGGGGCACGTCAAATACGGTATGAGTAAGTTTGGTATACGTGAGTAGAACGCTAAAGTACGCTATCATACGTCGTAGTAAGTAGAGTACGTCAAGAAATTTTAAACATGTTCAAAATTTAACGACGTACTTGGCGTATGACACACGTTCCGCATGCGATGGGGATAAGTTTTACACACGATATGTGGACGCTTACACACGTCCACAAAGGCTACTTATAAGCTACTCATAAGTCGAAACACGTCGCGGTAATGTCTTTTTTACGCGAAACTTATTTCTAACTTATGTTTGACGTGCTTTGAACCAATTCTTTACGTAGTCCCAACACACATCGACGTATGTAGACGTATTCCAATGACGTCTTCCGGTCGACAAAAAAATAAATGAACGTGTTTCTAACTTACAACTGCCATACAAAGACGTTTTCCCAGCGATTTTGGGAACTGGTATATAAAAATGGTGTTCATAAAAGGGGAACCCAACAGTGTTTTCGAGTCCTTTTTGAGTCGATGTCCATGTCAGCAGTAACAATATCAGTAATAGTATTAGTAGTAGTTTGTTCATGTTGGCAGTAGTAGGTGAGTGTGAGGGGGAGAGTGTGGGTTATGATGGATCCTCCTTGCGTCCGCGTGTCCATGGGTAGGAAACATCTTTGCACCATTGTTCGAAGTTCTTCGCGGCTAATTTTTTATGGGGCTTTTTCAACAATGAGCTGTGGCTTGTTTTTACGATTTCGGTCTATTCATAACGGGTTGGATAAATGCACAATGAACTAATAATGTGCATAGAGCGCTTCGATAACTTATAGATACGGTATACCAACGAATAATTATCGTGAAGCCGGCATTCACAAACTATGCCCAACGATAGCCTAACTTATCCATATCGTGCGGCAGTTTATCTTTGCCGGTGACGTGGGGTTTGCTATTCGTAGGCTGCCACTCAACGATTTAAATGGCTGCATCTCCACTATTGAAAGTAGACGCTTGTGCTCAACAATTGGATTTTTTTTTACACTCAACGACTTTTAAACGGCACCACTCAGCTATTTTCATTGTTTACAATGAACGATTTAAATTGCTGTCACTCGCCTTTGTTTTTTGACGCTGGAGTTTGGAAATTTTAATCGTTTCTATTGAACGTGTTAAAACGCTCAAACTCGACTATTTTAAATAGACACTGCCGATGGACAATTGGAATCATAGCCAAGCTAGACATCAAAGTGTGAACATCCTCGTCATGCCGAAGAAAGTTTGAAGAATGCTGCAAATAAGTGTCCTGGCCGTGGCCGTGGATGCTGACGCAAGGACGATCCATTATACCGACGTCTTTCAGCCTATGAGTAACTTAAAAGTAACGTCTGTCGACGTGTGGCAACGATTGCGTAACATGCCAACAACACGTTAATCATAGGTTAGAAATAAGTTTCGGGTACTCTAAACATTACCTCGGCGTGTCTCAACTTATGATTAACTTACAAGTAGCATGTGTTGACGTCTGTCAACGATCGCAGACCGTGCATACAACTTGTGGCTAGCGTAGCGGAACGTGTGAGTCATACGCCGGCACACGTCGTGAAATTTCAAGCATGAAAAAATTTGAGGACAACCGAAAAGTACAACGTTTAAAGCCAGCGTACAACGACGTATGGCAGTGTTTTTCAACGTGCTCTCAATGTTATCAAAACTTACCCATAACGTATTCAACGTGTGCCAGCGTTTTAGAAAAAAAATTCAAAAATCGGCATACGTTGGCTAAACCGTCAAGGTGTGACTGGGCCTTTACCAGTAGGCCAGTACTCATTTTGCCGACCTCAGGATGACAGGCTGTCATTCCACCTGGTGTTTATTCAATGGTGTAAAGGGGCTTGAACTCAAAAACTTAGGATCTTTTGCCAGACTCTCCAACCGTGAATCCGAAACCAGGATTATATAATGTACAAGTGTTGGGTTTGATGCATAATACACAATGAGTCCTCTTAGATTGCTGGTTGTTGAACTAACTATTTGTCATCGCATTGTCACAGAGGATGTCACTGATGAAGGTGATGACAAGGAAGCAGCTTCATACAATATCACCACAGACATACACTATGGTGTGAAATCTACAAGGTATATTTGTTGAATCTAAAGCACCACATCCTTGGTCTTGAGGGTCTTTTTTCTGGAGTATGGTGTAAAGTGTTTTTTTGGGAATGTGTGCTGCAGCCTGGTGTTCATTAAGCGAGCAGCAATCATTGATGCAGACAAGCAGATAGCTTCACAGCTTCGTGTAATGACTTTGAGTGAGGACTGTCCATACGAGACCCTGCACGCCTATATTGCCAGCGCGGTCTCCCCCTTTTTCAAGTCCTACATAAAGGCATCTGGGAAAGCAGAGCGGTATGTCTTTATTCAACAGTATTACATTATAGTCCTCGCATGATCTTGAAATGTGGGCCATTAGGCATGAGAGGTACAGTGGAATGGCATTACATGAGGTAGAAATTGTTGAAAGTACAGCCGTTGTCATTAACAAAAGAGTGACGATGTTATGTAAGATGAGCTTGGATGATTTGTCATATGAGAAACAGTTGCTCCTGGTGCAGACATTTATTGAGTCTGAAGGGTTAGAAAAATGAATCCTATATCAGTAAAAGATGGAGATAGGTGTCATTAATAACCAATGTGTTTACTGTGTGAAATTGTTTTCACCAAATCACTGTCATTCATTTCAGGTGAGATGTTAATGTCATTTTCTTTTTATCTCACCAAATTTTGCACAGTGATGGTGACAAAATGGCTCCGTCTGTGGAGAAAAAGATTGCAGAGTTGGAGATGGGTCTACTGCATTTGCAACAAAATATTGAAATTCCTGAAATCAGCCTTCCGATGCACCCGACCATCACAAACTTGATTCGACATTGTGCCGAAAGGGGTGCAAAGGCAACAGTTGCCGACTTTGGAGAACGAGCAGAGGATGCTACATACCTGAATCAGCTGCAATCTGGGGTGAACCGGTGGATTCGGGAGATCCAGAAGGTGTGAACTGCTTCCATTTGCAATGAAATATGCTAAGTCTGACAGGATGGTGCAGAGATGGAACTTATCTTTGAGCTGCCGAGCCTGGGTTTGATTCCTGCTCTGTATATAAACTGTCGGATTAATGCTTTGTGGGTATGGTGTTGCATCAGGACGAATTGGATGGCCTAGACATAGAGGTACGCACACTCGCCTCCAAGCTGTCTATCCTGGGGTTGAATCCCGACCCAGCTATAAACTGTCATCCCGGTGTTTCACTGGCAGGGTGATTCATCAATGTGTGTGCTGTCCCTCGGATGGACGTTAAACGTGTGTCCCATCTTCCAGCATTTTTTGGTGCAGATTAAAGATCTCATGGTGTCCTTTGCAAAGAGTCGGCGAGCTATTGCCAGTACCATGAATGAATTACAAAAGACTGCCCTGATTTTAGTTCCTGTCCTGACTACTTCAGTCAAACGTTGGGCCTAGTCAGCTGGCTCATGAAAGACATGGGCCAACAACTATCCCCAGCTGACCCCAAGAGAAGGTGGGAATAATTTAATCCATGAAAGAAGTATTGGGACAATGAAATGAGCATCATAGGTCCTTGGAGGATGACAGGACGAGAAGGTTTTGCAGAATGATCGCTTTTGGTTCAACAGAAAGGGGGCAGCAAGGTTCGCAATGGAAGTGGAGGGAATTAGGGCTTGTTTAGGCTATTCCTATAGGAGGATCATCACTCATACACAGTCTGTGACTGCTGGTTGCATCATTACTGGGAGTGCAGCTGTGCTGCTGATGTATTGCCCCCTGTTGACAGTAAGCTGTTACTCATTTTGCCGACCTTGGAGGGATGACGGGCTGAGTCGACCTACCTGGTGTTATTTAAAGGCACGACAGGGGCTCAAACTCTCGACCCTAATATCTTAAACCAGCCACTTTAACCATTAAACCAACACCAGGCTTTAAAAGAGGACAAAGAGGCTAAAAGAGAAGACCTGCAACTAATAACATGACAAACTAGAGGGGGAGCACTCGGTAGAGTGCAAAACCTCCGCCGCCAATACTGCTAGGTCACTCAAGTCAACCTGATATCCTATTCATTCAATTTGACGTCAGCAGTGCTCACAGAGTTATAGTTTGCAACTTTCCCTTTTACTTTTAACTTTTACATACTCAATTCATTCGTCATAACTAGATTCCTTGAGACAGAAATTGATTTTACTTGGGTATATCCACCTGAAGTTCCAAAATGAGCCGCAATTATAATTTTGGCATGTTTTTTGTTGGAAATCACTTGTAACATGAAGAAATGCAAAAAAAAAAAATCGAAATTTTGTTGAAAAAAAAAGTTGCAAAAATATTTATTTTTCTCTAACGATTTTTTTTTTTGGGGGGGGGGGGTTGGAAATCACTTAAAACATGTAGAAATGCAAAAAAAAAATTTCAAATATATTTTTCAAATTGGCCGCCATAGCGGCCATATTGGATTTTGGACCAAGTCCAAAATCTGATGGCATGATCCTTGGACCATACCTAATCCCCCACCGAGTTTCGTCGAAATCCGTCGAGGAGTTTTTCCGTAATACTGTTCACAAACAAACAGAAAGGGGTGAAAACAGTAACCTCCGATCTTCGATGGCGGAGGTTAACTTGAAGGGCACTCAGGAGAGCGCATACGTCCACCACGTAATGCCTGATCCACGAGAACATATCGGGCCCAATACATTTTTGAAATATCGTTTTTGTCCCTATATCTCAATGGTGAAGAATATACCGGGCGTAGTGGCGTGCGCCTGTAATCCGGCTACTCGGAGGCTTGGGTTGGAGGATCGCTTGAGGACGGGTGCTCTGTGCTGGGCCGCGCTATGAGAGGGTGTAGGGAAGCCCGGAATCATGGCGAAACCCAATCCTTATCCCTGTGTCGTAAGAGGCGACCAGGGTTGCGTCAGGAAGGGCATCCGGTGTAAAACGTGCCAAATCAGTATGCGGATCATAATGGATGATCCGCTGTGGCGACCCCTAACAGGAGCAGCCGAAAAGAGAACAACAACATCTCAATGGTGAAGAATCACTTTAAAAACTAAATAATTCTCGTATCCAGATTCGGATTCATATCTTCACCCAAATCAAACCAATTCATCCTTGTTACACACCCAATCGTGTCCAGAAAATTTCATCCGAATCCATCCACAACTTTTTGAGATATCGTGCTATATATCGTTTTTAGCCCAATCCTTCAATGGTGAAGAATCACTTTAAAAATTTCTAGTCATCGGTTCTGGATCTGGATCTTCACCAAAATCTAATCAGTTCGCGCTGGTTACACATCCAACCTGTCCACAAAATTTCGGCCGAATCCGTCCACAACTTTTTGAGATATCCTGTACACAAGCAGACAAACAAACAAACAAACAGACAGACAGTAAGGGGTGAAAACATAACCTCCTTCACCTCTGGTGGTGGAGGTAACAAGAAAAAAAAATTTACAGGAGGAGAAAAGTTTAAAATATCCTTTACCAATACTGTAAATCCTTGCTTAATATTGTAGTAACATTCTTGTAACATTATTTTTTAACTTTTTTTTTTTTGCAATGTAACATTCTTGAAAATTGTGACTTTAACTGAAATGACTTTAAGTTTAAAATATCCTTTTCCAACACTAAAACAATTTTATTGTCAAGTCAGGCCAGATTAGATCTGTGACTTGCTACAGGTATCATGTAAACCTGCACTAATCTGTTTCGTGGTCAGGTTGTCGGCGACGAAACCATCTCCCCCACCACGTATCATGGTGAGGAGGTTGTATGGATATGGGCACCCAGAAGGATTAAAATCAAAACCTGTCAAAGGGCAGAGGAGCTCCTTGAGCCAACGGCCATCCATATCTAGTGCCCAATTTTGTCTGCAGACGTTCTCCTGCAGTTGGGATACTTTTTTTTTTTTTTTTTCGGCGGTTGGTGGCAGGATATGCATTCCATCCATCGTAAAACACTTCATTCTGCAAAATCCACAAAAGCAAAGAAAACTGAAAACCCACTCTGTGGGAGTACCTCTTGTGCTGCTGCTCTTTGCATGGCAGCTCACCAGATGATGGGATTGGGGCAAAGCTGTTGAGACCTCTATTCCTTGTTGATAGGAGGAAAAGCACAGGGCAGTCATGTGTGTAGGAGTGCTGCTGAGGTGTCGTGCACCAGATGGTAGTCTCCTTGGGTTAACCTGAGGCGTTCCCTTTGGGTGGGTGCCTGGAATGTCCTATCCCAAAGAGAGGATGATCAACTGTCTCTGTTATCATCTGAGCTCAAGCATTTGAACATCGGTATTTCAGCACTCTGAGGTTCGGAGACAGAATAGTGGCAAGATCATGGTGTGTGGTTACACCAACTATTGGTCTGGTTGCTTTGATGGTTACCATGCCCATGGAGTTGCTGTAGTTGTGTCCAATAAGCTGACTCCAATGATAATTGAGGTAACACCAATCAACGAGTGTATTATGAGACGAAGGATTCGTCACTCCTTGGGTGTTGTTTCCCTGGTCTCTGTATATGCTACGACCGAAGCGAGTGATCTCACCATGAAGGACGCATTCTATGCCGCGCTCAAGTCTGTGGTTGATCAGTGCCCCAGGCGAGATACTCTTTTAGTCTTGGAGGATTTAAATGCATCGACTGGAACTGATAGGACTGGCATCATTTTGGAATGCCGAGATCTCTGACCTTGATTTCGCAGATGATTCAGTTATCTTTGCGGAGACTGGATATCCTTTTGGGGGCCCTCGAAGTGCTGAATGAGTATTCGGAGCCGCTGGGATTACGGGTTTCCAGGGTCAAAACTAAGATCCAGGCTTTCAATGACATCTTGGATGCTGCTATCTTGTATGTAGCTGCTTGTGGTGAGGATGTTGAGGTCACAGAGATATTCACTTACCTTGGCAGTGATATTCATGTTTCCGCTGGCTGTGAGCCAGAGGTTAATAGATGTCTGGGTCAGGCCTGGGGAGTCATGGATTCACTGAATCATGGGGAGTGGTGCTGTCGGTACTTATGCAGGACGATGAAAGTCCAAGTCTTTCAGTCCTTGGTGCTTCCAGTCTTGCTGTATGGATGTGAGACTCTGACCAGGGATCTGAGATGGAGACTTAATTCCTTTGGGACCAGATCTCTAAGAAGAATTCTTGGCTATCTCTGGTCAGACTTTGTGTCGAATGAGCAGTTGCTGAGAGAGACTCATATGAGATTTGTTATCTGCATAGTCCATGAGCATCAGCTGCGGCTGTATGGACATGTGGCTCGTTTTCCTGACACTGATCCTGCTCACCAGATTCTCTCAGCGTGGGAGCCTCTTGAGTGGATGAGGCCAATTGGCCGGCCATGGGCCTCGTGGTTGCAGCAGGTTGATCAGCATCTCAAGGAGATGGGGATGGGTCAGGCATCTGCCTGGGGATGGCCAGACGGAGGCCCCTGGGGTACCGGCGGAAAGTGGACGCAGCGACACGCTGCTCCAGTGCATGCTTCCATACCTGAACCACCTGCCTTTTAAGTGAATACAATTTCCCTATAAGAATGAATGTAAATAAGAGGGGTGGGGGGTGTTGATTCCAGGGGAAATTTTTTTATCGTCAGACAAGACATCATTTGCATATTGAGAATAAGTTTTAAGTAATTTTAAACAAATAATTGAATATCGTCATCTCTCGTTGCTTTTTTCTCATCATCTCGAGTTGGTTCAGATTTTCATTGGTTATCTCCTCTCCGTATGATTGAAGTTGTGCAACGTCGGCTTCTTCCACCTCATCAAACCCCGCTTTTATTGTCCAAGCCGAGGATAACTTTCTTCATAGCAGGGAGAATGTCTTTAAATCCTTTCAAGTCATTGATACATTCAGCTCACAACTTCCTCCACACACCATTCATGCATACCTGAGTAATTTCAGCCCAGGACCCAACGATGTTATCAATGCACTTGAGGATGTTTCCAACAGTTTAACATGTAAACATTTGGCAGCAAGTCAGGTGGATCACCACTTGTGAATCAACTGAGATTATCAATCCATAGCTCGGTGTGTTTAAGGCTTATACTGTCTGTACTCTGGGTGGGCTTGTACCTCGATATTTACTGTATGGCTGATGCACTGGTATTTACGGTATGGCTTATAAATTGGTATTTACGGTATGGTTTAAACTGTATGGCTGTGACTTTATTTGATCGAGGAAAACCATTAGTTTTGGTACAAAATTAGAGGTTTCAAGGCATTTTGATGCAGACGAGCTTGCATTGGTTATCTACTGTACATGACGTTATGACAGATCTGTACACTTTATATGAGGATGTTCTCTAATCGATCAGCGATGTAAGAACGAAACAACATTAACTGGGTGTATGTTAAGTGAGAACTTACTGTTCCAATGCCAGCAGTTCAAACATTAAGATGGAGGAGCTTGAAGCAAAAGTAGGCAGCGAGGACTATGATACAGTTGCAGTGAGGGAGACATGGTTTAATGAGCATAGAAATTGAAGGGCTGGACGAAAAGGGGACAAGATGGATAGGTGTGATAGGAAAGATAAAATAGGACGTGTAGCAATCGGGGTAAAATATTTTAGAGCGATATGGGTGACGTGGGGATGCAATGTTTCTGATAATTAGTTTTTAAGAGATAGGAAAGGGAATTAATGTAGAGGATTATATGTGGATGAAGATTGGAGATCGTAAGAATGTTAAGGTAGTGTCGAATGCTTTTACAGGGCTCCCTGGTGTGAGGGATGAGCAGGATAGGATGGTTTTATTAAATTTTTACATGATTGGCAAATTACTTTTTTGAGAAGATTTGGGAAGAATTGAAATCGGCACATGTCAAGGGAAGGATATTAAATTAATAATGGGAGGTTTTAAGGGAAGGATAATCTGACAGACACAGATTGGGTTTAGAAACAGAGAAATGGCAGAGTAGATGAGGAATTTCTTTATCTAGTCCAAGATTATTTTACAAGCCAGTTTGTATTAAGCCCATGAGGGAGGAGGGGGGGAGGAGGGTGCACTTTTAGACCTCTTTTTCTTGGTGATCTGGATATGGTAGAGATCAAGATTGAGGTAGGAGAGCATTGTTGGGCAAATGACTAGAACTGTGTGCAAGGATTTTATTAAGTTTGAGATAGTAGAGTAGGGCTGTTTGATCTCAGCAATTCAATATTTGAGGGTATGAGGAGAGAGTTATGTGCTCTCGATTGGAAGAAACTAACAGGAGGGCAATCAACATCATATGAATTTCTAATACTAGAATATAAGACCCCTCGCTTCGCTGACGGAAATACCAATCTTGTTGTGATGGCTAATCGATAGGGCAAGAAGAAAAAGGATTCCTGGGAGTGTGGGGATAATCAGCGTCGCAAGTTGGCATTTTCAGTTTCGCCACTTGTGCCCAAGTACCCATTTTAAAAAGATAATTTAAAAGTACTTTTGCATCACAAACCTTCCTGGGAGTTCCCTTAATCCACCGTCCTTGGATTTATTGAAATCCGTTAATCCGTTCTCAAGTTATAACATGACAGACAGACAGACACGGCTCCTTTTATAATATAAACACAACTACTTATCCCTCTCTCTACAAAGATGTTTTATCCACCATGTTGATTCCAAATTTTAATGAATCCAAACCATACTAAAATATCAGCTGTATTTTTGTTCTTATCCTTTTTTCACCTATGTTGCAAGTAGAGTGACCTGCTTTGTGTGTAATCGTGAAGCCTGCGAATTCTTCCACAGAAACCTGCACAGATCCATCCTATCTCATCTTCAGTTATCCGACCCCTTTTCCCACCCATGGTACACTGAATCCTGTGGTGAGGCAGTTGCTTTGAAAGAACTTGCCTTCTCTTCCTGGAAAGCAAACCCAACCAAAGGCAGTCTCAGCTTATTCCACAAAGCCCGCATCAAGTGTGTCCACTCTCAGGAGAGACAGAAAACAACTTCTGTCCAACCTCAACAATGAACTTTCCAACTTGTCTCCCTCCTCTAAAACCTGGTGGCACCTTATTAAATCTGTCTCCGGAGTATGCTCCCCTTCAATCCCTTCCCTCTCTTAAAATGGCACCACAGCCATCTCCGTTCATGAGAAGGCTGAATGACAATTCTGTGTTTGCTTCCAAATATTGTATCCTGAACCCTAACCCCTCACTTCAGCACCCATCCTTCCCTGCCGTACCAAACTGCTCTTGGACTCTGTCTCTTTTCTTTGTCCTTAGAAGGTGGAGAGGGTTCTTTCAACTCTTGGCTCTGACTCTGCTCATGGACCAGACGGCATCAGCTCATGTGTCCTATAAACCTGCTCTGTTGCTCTTGCACATCCTCGCTCTGTCCTTTACACCCTGTCATTTGCACTTGGCCATCTTCCTGCTTGGAAATCGACCAGCATCACTGCATTATATAAAAGGGTGCAACATCTGATCCCCCTAACTACAGCCAATCAGCTTACTTTCAACATCAGCAAGGTAATAGAATACTTCATTGCAATTTATATGTAATATCTCCTTTTCTCCAACAACCTCATCTCAGATCATCAATTTGGTTTCAGGTCGCTCTACCCTGGACATGCTGCTCCTAATCTCCCAACAATGGATAGAGCCCCTCAATGTTAGACATGAGGTTAGGGCAATCTCTCTGGATATAGCTCAAGCTTTTCATACAATCTGACAACCTGCCTTGCTCTCCAAACTTTGCCAATGGCATCCAAGGCCAACTCCACTCTCGGGGTACTGGCTTCCTTTACTCTTGTAACCAATATGTGGCTCTCAACGGAATCCTTTCGGCTCTGCTCCCTGTTAAGGCTGAAGTTCCCCACAGCAGTGTTGTGGGCCAAGTCCTGTTCCTCATATCCAAGTTGGCCTCCAAAGCCAGTCGCCGACTGGACATCCTGTGTTGTACAAAGTCCTTCCTTGGCACACCTGAACTCCTGTCCACCTGCAAGACCTTCCATGTCTTGATGGAGTACTGCTCTCCCCTCTGGGCTGGCGCCCCTGCCTCATACCTTGTACTCCTTGATTCCGTGAAAACCAAGGCCCTCAAAATGATTGAAATCTCCCACGATGAGGCTGAGTCTCTGGGAATGTTATTTTCGCATTGCAGACAGGTTGGTAGTCTCTCAATATTCTATCACCACCTTTCTGGTTGTGCAGCCTCTTCCCTTACTCTGCACCACACACACACACACACACACACACACACACACACACACACACACACACACACACACACACACACACACACACACACACACACACACACACACACACACACACACACACACACACACACACACACACACACACACACACACACACACCTTTCCAGGTTTCAGCATGCACATGGTCTGCTATAATAACCAACTAATGATTAAACGTCTAAATGCAGGTACTGCTCCTACTCATTTGTTCCTTTTCTCTCTTGCCTGTGGAACCAACTTCCTCAATCTGTTCAATCCCGTTCTTCCCTCCTGGGAGTTGAGATAGCTCAACACCACCTCAGGTCAACCCATATACATACTCATGATCTTTTCCTCCCTCATAGCCATCGCCAAGTCTACCCCTTCCTTTCCTGGTTATTGTGCCCCCTCTCTCCTTCATCCTGTTTTTCATATACTTTTGTTCCATTTCGTTTTCACCCTCAGTCTTTCCCTTCCTTTTCTTGCTGCGTTTGATCTTGTATCTAGCTTGTTGACCCCCTGTGTCCTCTCCCCCTCCCTTTGATCTCATTCTTCCCCATGCCCATTTTGCCTTAAAGTTGGTCATGCCGTTGTGTCCCTCTACCTTGCTGTTGGTGTGTCCCCCCCTCCCCTTTCCACTATGTTCTTCATTTTTTGTGATGGTCTGTTCTGCCTTCCAGCTCTTCCATGAGCCTCGACTTCATATAAGAAGAAGAAAAAAAAAAACCTTTCATTTACCTTCATTAAATTCTGTCCACTGCTTTCTGGCACATTCCCCAAAGATGTACAAACTATCTTGCACTTGTTCCATTTTAAAACATCAATTTGCCTTGCACCATTACCAAGTGCCATCTGTAAATTTAGATATACCTCTCCCAAATACTTAATCTAGAATTTAGATCCTTCTACATAAATTACAAACAGCACTGCACCCACAACTGTCCAGTGAACTATTAAACTCGATGCCTGTGAGTTACTACACCCTGTATGGACTATTTCTTTTTTAGCAAATCATGCTATACTGTATATCATTTTTGGCCCTATGACTCAATGGTGAAGAATCACTTTTGAAGATATAAAAATTTTCATATCCGGTTCTGAATCGGGATCTTGACCGAAATCGAATCAATTAATCCTTGTCACACACCTAACTCATCCACCAAGTTTCGTCCGAATCCGTCCTTAATGTTTTGGGATATAGTGTTATGTATCGTTTTTAGCCCTATCTCTCAATGGTGAAAAATCACTTAAACCATTCTCGTATCTGGATCCAGATCTTCACCAAAATCTAATCAATTCATCCTTAGCAGACACCCAACCTGTCCACCAAGTTTCATTCAAATCTGTCCATAACTTTTTGAGATATCCTGCTAACAGACAGACAGATAAGGGTGAAAACAAAACCTCTGTCCACCTTCAGTGATGGAGGTAATTATAGCCAGTTTGTTCAATTTGATGTACCATTCAAAAGTACATGCCGATTGGTACTGATCATATTAAACCTTTCTTGATGCCACATCACAAAATCTCTGTATTTTCAAATACCTTCCCTACCTTTTATTTTAAACGCACTCACCTGTAATATCCAATGCTTCTCTTGGTCCTTTATGTGATATTAGTACCTGTTTTACATTTTCTATCTTCCTTTTTTTTTGCTTTCCTCTCTAATTTAGCTGTTAAATACCCACAAACATTGTACTTCTGTCTCCTTGTGTTCCTGTCTCCTTCAGTACCCTTGGTTATAAGTTCTGTTATGCCATAGTAAATGTCTACCTGCCTAGGAAATTGTACATTGTACGAGGTTTTGCCAAGGATGTTTCAAGGAGAATTAATCCTTTGCGTTGTGCAGTGTTCAAATGTTTTCAGATCAGTGTACAGAACCAACAAACTCTTCATGTAAACATCAGATGGAAAATGAAAAGGACCTACTCAAGTAGAGAAAGCAATATTGTACAGTTAATTTGAAGTCCCTATGTTTTGTACTTTTCGTTGCAAGGTTACCAAGCTCGACCGAGACCCAGCCTCTGGCACGGCATTGCAGGAGATTAGTTTCTGGCTCAATCTTGAACGTGCACTACATCGTATTCAGGAGCGACGTGAGAGCCCTGAGGTGCTTCTTACTTTAGAAGTGCTCAAGTCTGGAAAGCGTTTCCATGCGACTGTCAGCTTTGACTCTGACACTGGTGAGGTTATGTCAACAACCTGTTCTTTATCTGCTCTGACTTGTAAACAAACACATCTCATGTAAATGAGTCTAGTTTTCTATGACTAGTTTAATTTGTTCACTCAAGAAGAAGAAAGTATTCCTGTGCCAAACGAACATTTGTTGAGTGTAATTTTGTTTGCTATATTATTCAAAAAGGATATGCTAAAGGAGATTAATCTGTGGTAAGCAGGTCTGAAGCAAGCATTGGAGACAGTCAACGACTACAACTTGCTTATGAAGGACTTCCCTCTCAATGACCTGCTGTCAGCAACAGAGCTAGACCGTATCCGCCAAGCTCTTCTTGCCATATTCTCACACTTGCGCAAAATCCGTAACACTAAATATCCTATCCAGCGTGCCCTGCGCCTCGTCGAGGCAATCTCAAGGGACCTCAGCACGCAGTTACTCAAAGTGTTGGGCACCAGAAAACTCATGCATGTGTCCTATGAAGAGTTTGAGAAGGTATAGTGTTTGACAATGCCTTTTATGGTCCAGTGTTGCCTTTTGTTGGTGTTATTCATGAGATATTTGACCAAAAAGGTGTCAGTCTCATAACAAAGCAACATTATTGGTGGATGCTCTTTACAGGTGATGGCACAATGCTTTGACGTCTTCCAGTCGTGGGATGACGAGTATGAGAAACTGCAGGTCCTGCTCCGGGACATTGTCAAGAGGAAGCGAGATGAAAGTATGAAGATGATTTGGCGAATCAATCCGGCACATAAGAAGTTGCAGTCACGTCTTGAGCAGATGCGGAAGTTTCGGCGGCAGCATGAGCAGCTGCGTGCTGTCATTGTGCGAGTCCTGAGACCACAGGTGCTTATCCAGATTTTTTTTAACTGCTCCTCATCTTTTTTTTCTCATGTTAATTGCCATGTCCTTCCTCCAAGTGTACTTTTTGTTCCTTTGTTGCCTCTCATAACCCATTTTTACATCATTAATGCAAACTCATCCAGTTTTTTGTTTTGTGATTTGTAATTTTTTTTCTTCTCCATTTGAATTTTTTGATCCGCAAGAGATAGACCAGTAATTGTGAGTTTATGTTTGTAAGCATTTGCTAGAAATCATTTATTACGATTGTGATAATATTTTACAGTCAGTTTGTGGAATTATCAAGGGATTAATAACCATTAGTTATATATCACCAACAGGCATGGGAGCACCCTTCCTGATTCATAGAGAGTACCCTTCTTGGCCCACACTTCAGTCGGCAATGTGCTACGGTACTTTCATGGAAATACACTTTGTATTTTTGTCATTTTTGAAAGAAATTTTATTGATCACAACATATCATGCTCCATATCATAATTTTGAGAAGGTTCCGTTATATGATAAAGATAAAGGAAGATAATTTGTAATACCGGCTATCACCAAAGGTGGGTTATTTCCTCCATATATGTATAATATCTACATTTTACTTTTCTAAAATGGATCAAACATGGAGGTCACCGAAACTCCAAAATTGACATGGCAGAAATAGCGCCACCTTTGGTGGTAGCCGGTATTGCAAATACTCTTCCTTCATCTCATGATATTGAGAATGATATGTTGTGATCAATAAAATTCCTTTCAAAAATGACAAAAATTCTAAAGTGCATTTCCAAGACTGTGCTGCATTGCATTGCCTACCGAAGTTAGGCTGAAAAGGGTACTCCCGCTGGAGGGCAGGAGTGCCTGCTAGTCTATATAATATGTGTAGCCACATACGCATGGACTCCATTATAGATAGATGCTGTGTGAACAATCATCAGCCATGCAAATCTGTATTGTTTTTCTTTATCGATTAGTTTTTCTTTGTAAATGTGTTTATTTATGTGAATATGCTTGTCTTCTTGAGTCTGTTCATCCATTTAGCTATGAGCACTTCATAATGACTCCCTGCCTCTATTATATATGTATATATATATATATATATATATATATATATATATATATATATATATATATATATATATATTATACATATGCAGCTTGAGTCTCAATCCCCACTGGTCGTCTGTGTGTGTGTAGGTGAGTTCAACAATACAGGTTGCAGCAGGAGAGTTGGCAGAGCTGCAGGAGGTGAAGGTGGCAGATGTTCTGTTTGATGCTGCAGACACGAGTACCATTGAGGAAGTAAGCTCCATTAATGGATGCAGTCAGTTTCTGAATAAGATACACACATCACAATGAAAGTGATGCACGGTCGATGCTGTTGTCATGCTCTATTGAGAGTGAAGTTGTCTTGCGTGATGATTTATATAATACAGTAGACTAGGCGTAAGTCGGCAGCGTGTAACTCGTCACTTCGCCTAAGTCGGCAGCGTCAAAAAGTCCCAAATTTATCTCATGTTAAGTCCCTATGAATAAAGGGTCATCCCTCTGTAAGTCGTCATCTCTAAGTCGTCACTTCGTCTAAGTCGTCAGATGTTGTCCGTTCCCACGTAATGGAAACTCAAGTAAATTACCACTCCTAACTCGTCACACGGAACTGCTGCCTCGTGAGAAGCGCGATTTCATGGAATCGTGATGCTCGCTCATTGGTTTACACCGCCAGTCATAGGCTATTTATAACTGCGTACACACGTTGATCGCACTGCAGGCAGGACAATGGCGACTAAGCGTAAGCTTACAACTAAAACCTTCCAAGAAAAATACGACATTATCCAGTTTTGCGAGGCAAACCCACTGATGAAGAAAACAGCCATAGCTGAGAAGTTGGACATCAAACGGCAGACATTGAATGATACCTTGAAGAAAAAGGGCACGATGTTTGGACAAGTGGAGAAGATCGCGAGGTCGGTGGTAAGTGTGAAACGCGTGAAATGTGTGTCCTTTGAAGATGTCCATGACGTGCTCATCATCTGGTTTCGGCAAATGTTGGCTCAGCCAAATATTCGGTTGGACGGTGAAATGTTGCTGCTGAAGGCACGTAAATTCGCTGCGGACCTCGTGCATGATGATGCCGAGACCTTGCCGATGCACTCGATAGACAGATTCAAAGTGAGGTGGGGAATCGGCAAGGTCAAGAAGTGTGGCGAATCAGGCAGCGTGGATTTGGCAGTGGTGCACGACTGGAAGGATGGCAAATTGAAAGACATCTTGGAAAGGTATCAGCCTCGGGATGTGTACAATGCTGATGAGACTGGGCTTTTCTGGCAGATGCTGCCAGAAAAGTCTCTGGGGTTCATTGGTCAATCCCATCATGGTGATAAGCAGGCGAAGTTGTTGTCTTACAGTTGTTCATTATCTTTACTTTTGATAAACTGATTCTTGAATTCCATCTTTGCTTGATCACTTTGCAACTCACCAATCTACCCCCACCTATGCCCCGAGGATTGTGTTTTCCTTTTGGTACAATAGCCGGCTCTCACACATACGTGTCCAGGCCACGCGTGACTTCATCCTTCACCCCACAGTCATCAGGAATGTTCGCATACGCGTAAGTCGTCACATTTCTAAGTCGTCACTTTTTTCTCGGTCCCGATGGTGACGACTTGCGCCTAGTCTACTGTATGTGAATGCATAGAATAATTATTTGTTATGTAAGGTGAGTTGCTTGGTTGGTTTTTGTTGCTCAAAAATAAAAAATATCACCCAACTGAGCAGCTGACAGAAAAAAACAACACTTTCAAATAAATTCTAATGATTTCATCCATACTTTGATTTAACACATCTCTATGAATCGGGTTTTGTGGTGTAACAGGGCTATGACAGTGTTCATGGTTTTGATCTGCATGTTGCAGGAAAACCTCATTCTCACCCACCGCCACTTTTTCTCTTATCGATCATCATCATGACTATCATCAGCCTGGATTCCTTCCTTGCAGGATAAAAGTCCTCCCTAACTCGTCATGTTGGAAGGATTGGAATACTTGTCATCCTTGCCAAGTGCTGGAGAGTTTGGGCATGAATTAGGAATTTGGGCAAATTGTCAGTAATAACTTGCTTACTTTTCACGAAAGACACTGCGAGATCTTTGATGTCGACCAACAAACAAGAAGTACTCACAGATGGGTCCTTCGGCTTAACATCCTTAAGATGGATGATCCACACATGATTACATTGACTTGCATGAGAAAAACGAGGTTGACAGTAGATAACTCGGTCAAGATTCAAACCCAAGCTCAACACCTCAGAAGTGAGTGTGCATACCTTGAGGTTATCCTGCTAGTTTTCTGAATAATATATATATATATATATATATATATATATATATATATATATATATGTATGTATATATGTGCACACACCTACACACACCTACACACACCTACACACACACAATTACACACGTAGTCGGACCCTGCAATTCACATTTGCTATTCACGGACCTCGCATATTTACGTTTGATAAAATGCGACCTGCTTCTACATTCGCGGTCCTGTGCTTCGCATATTCGTGTGGTTTTTTTGTGTTTTCATAGGAATATTAATGGTTTTTCATGGGATTTTTGATTTTTTCCTTATGAATCATGAATCATCGGGAACCTATCCCCCTTTTTCCCATTGAAACAATGACCCGACATTCGCACTTTTCCAGGAATGTATCCCCTGTGAATAGCAGGGTCCGACAGAATATATAATATATATGCTTCTTAAAAAGTATTATTATGATTATTATTATTATTGTTGTTGATACTTGCTGTTATCATTGATATCATGTGTGCTTAGGTGAACTTGGCCTATGAAAATGTGAAGGAGGTAGATGGGATGGATGTTTCCAAAGAGGGAACGGAGGCCTGGGAAGCAGCTATTAAACGCTACGAAGAGCGCATCGACCGTGTTGAGACTCGCATTACATCCCGACTCCGTGACCAACTTGGAACTGCCAAGAATGCCAATGAGATGTTCCGGATCTTCTCTCGTTTCAATGCCCTGTTTGTACGACCGCACATCCGTGGTGCAATTCGCGAGTACCAGACACAGCTGATCCAACGAGTCAAAGATGACATTGAGGCCTTGCACGACAAGTTCAAAGGTCAGTTTGGTGATGGATTTATGAGGGCTGTAGAAGGTTTAAATGTAGCATTTGAAGGACAATGGCTTTGTTTCCTTGTTGCAAACATGATGCTTTCTTTTAAAGATTTTAATAGGCTGTGACATTTCATTGCAATTTTTTTTCATCATATAATAATTCGTGTAGGGACAATTGGGAGGGGGGGCATTACTTTATCATCAAAACGATTGACGAGAAGAGGAACTTTAGATGACTGTAGGTCATTTTCCTGCAGGTAAAAAGAAGACAATTTATACATCCAGATGAGTGTTCAAAATGTTCTCGGAACAAAAGACTCGCAGTAGTCCAAGAGAAGGACAATGTTTTTCAGAATAGCAAAAATATTCCAATGTAATTATATATACTTGTACATTGGAATATATATATATATATATATATATATATATATATATATATATATATATATATATATATATATATATATATATATATATATATATATATATATATATATATATATTTCAACATTGGCATTTGATGGACTCTTGTATCTCCTTACAATAATTTTTTGAATGCCTACATTTATATTTGGTGCATCTCGGCCATTCGGGATTGGGTATTATAGTCCACCCCACCCCCCCCCCGCCTCCCAAACCCCACTTTTTCTGAAATGTACATCCCAAAATGTTTGATAACATTACATTTGTGTCCCAATTCTTCTTTTTCTGTTTTTGTGGTTTTTAAGTTACAAAATACTGATAAAGTTTAAAAGGCCAAAAATATCTGAGTCGGAAATGCAAGGAGCTAGGAGGTCATTCAGCATTTGGAAGGAGTTTGTCGGTCGAGGAATGATCAAAAACTAACAACACATTTGCCTTTTTTGTAAGGCATTCTTGCAGACATCACAATCACTGCACATCTTATGAATATTTTCAAGTGTTTGTGTGTTTGTGTTTGTTTGTGCTTTTGAATGTTATTCTTTCACGGCCAAAACGTAGCACCTCGAGGCCCAGAATTTTGGGTGTAGGTACTTCAGTATCTGCAGAAGGTTTTTGAGCTACCACGCGCTGGCCTTGACATCCGTTTTGAGGCCACCATAGGCTGCTATGAAGTGTATATTGGGATGTGGGGCCAGGCAGTAGTGCCACTGGCCTGCAGATAAAAGGGAACCACTATGAGGCCAATAACTTCATATCTTTTCAATGTCCAACACGTCCAGAAACCACCACCAGGAAAACGTCTGCACCCAGCCCAGCCGGGTATCCCCTTGACATATATATATATATATATATATATATATATATATATATATATATATATATATATATATATATATATATATATATATATATATATATATATATATATATATATATATATATATATATATATATATATATATATATATATATATATATATATATATATATATATATATATAGAGTCGAAACATGGGTGACGATCACTCCGCTGATCCACATTGGACATACAATGCACACCAAAGCGTCGCCTCCAACAAAGAGGCCTCGGCCCGATGACTGTCAAACAGACAAAGATTATGTGGTCATCATCAGTTACATATCAAACAGAACCATCGATCTCGATTTTGGGCTAATTTGCCCTCATCAGGATCGCACACCGACAAATATCAAACCAATGATGACCCAAATTCATCGTTTATACATCACGAGGTGTGTCGATTTTCCTTCCGATCACATGCCTTCTGGTTGAATGTATGGATGGTTGTTCTGTGCAGATAATGCGGTTTTACCGTGTGAGACATAATCTGTGGCGATGCTCACCATAACGGTCAGGAGGTTGCGTCTGATGTATGTGTTTAATTAAATGTACATATATGTATATGTATATGTATATATATATATATATATATATATATATATATATATATATATATATATATATATATATATATATATATATATATATATATTGTTGTGATTGATGAAATTCGCAAACCACCATTCAGGTTCCTTAGGTGAGATATCTCTGTAAGTATATGTGTAGTTAGGCCCAAACCCGTTGTTTAGAGGGAATAAATGTCATTCATTCGGGCTGCGACCCTTCTCGATAGCCGTTTTTCTTTTACTATCTTTATTTTGGACCAGCCGCCATTACTACCATTACTACCACCACCAACCACGTCTCAACAGCCATCACACAACAACCACCAACCGCAACGCCGCTTCACAACCACAGCCACGACCCTTGCCGTCACATCTCGCTCTCGCAACCATCGCATCACCGCCATTCCCGCGCCGCTTGTGGACACCGATCCTGGACTTGTGCAGGGCGCGCGCCGAGCGGCGGGTGCAAAAACACCAGCCTTTCCGAAGAAATCGGATCAAAAACGATTCACGCCCACTTCTGTTCCGTCCTATCAGTGAGCATGGGGCGATTTGGCCCCGCCTCCAGGTGCGTCGGAGTATAATCGCTATATGCAGATTCGCGGATCAAAAAGCATTCACGCCCACTTTGCCTCTGTCCAATGGGGAGCCAGCCAGAGGTAAAGGGTCGAAGGTGAAGGAGCGAAGCCACGGGGGCTATAAAGGGCCGCGTTCGCTCGCCAAAAAGAGAGTTGAGTTGGGAAGAAGAAGGAGTAGTAGTCAGTCAGTCAAGTTGAGTTGGGAAGAGTCAGTCAAGAGAAGAGTCGGAGAAAGCAGTTGGACGGAGCTGTGGAGAGTGGGAGAGTTGGAGAGGTGGCGGCGGCGAAGGCAGTCGAGAGGGCGCTCGTGTCAGAGTCGGGGAGCTGCGGAGAGGAGAGGCCGATAACGCGACCGAGGTCGCGGTGGAGACGCTCGTCGCGGGACCCGAGCCAGCGAGGTATCCTCATCCCCCCGAGCATCAACAACCCCCTCCTGTTTCCCCCCGCGCTGAGATAGTGCGAGAAGGGGGGCCCGTTCCCACCCCATACCAGACACTGTCCGCGAGGCCCGCGGAGTCGGGGTGCCACCGCCATTTTGCGGCTCATCACCAGACGGGTAGGCTCGACGCGGTCTCGGCCCCAGGCCCGTCTGCCCCCTCATAGTGGAGGGTGGTCCCTTTTTCTTTTGCTTTGAGTATATGTGTTGTCGGCGCCGTCTGTGAAGTAAAACTGTATAAGTGTTGCCGTGTGCTTGGTAGTCGGTTAGATCTGCATTGTTGCATTTGCTTTTTGTGCAGAATTGTGTGTTTCTTCTATTTTTGCATTTGCTTTTGGTGTATAATTGTATATGTGTGCTATCCGTGTGCCATCGCGAAATAAAGGTGCTTTATGTTGAACTATTTTTCCCGTTTCCCTTCGTCTTTTTCTTTCATTGAATCTCCATCTTACTTCACATAAAGGGTTGGTAGTGGGCTAAATATGCCCGAGAATTAATCGAACCGTCGAGGCCGACGATAACACCGCTCGGTTATCCCGATAGTACGGAACCGGTCGCTTAAAGTGGCCCGTGTCCGAAGTCGACCTGCGGCGAGGTGCGATCGCCCGGTCTACCCTCCGTGTGGGTACTTAGGTAGGTCGAATTTGGCGAGCAACCCTATCCCACGCGGGGGGCCGATTGGCACGATCGTGGTGAGGCCGAAAGGCCCACCCGTGACTAGTTCCCGGCGTTAGTCCGAGAGGGTCACGACGGGATTGTCCGTCCGGTGGGCGACGTGCCGCGATTCGAGTTACGTGGCCGCTCGCACGCCGGCGGGCGCGAATCCGCAACACTGGTGTCAGGTCGTGCGATATAAACTCATCGCCCTCCTCGCGGCACTGGTATCGGAGAACGGGAAAACGGGCTCTCCTGTCTCCAGCTAAATTTACGGGAATCGGTCCAGGGGTGAGAGGAGCGACCCCCGATTCCCTCCAAATTACGAGCGAGCTAAATTAACCCTTAACGAGAAATAAGATGGCGTCTCAAGGCGAGCGGGTGCCCTGTGGATTAGGTATGTGTAATAGTAATGTAGAATCCATGGCTCAGGACGAGATCACCGTGCAAGAGAAACCCGTACCAGAAGGTTGGGAAAGGCATCGATGCCGTTCATCTGGTCGGTTTTTTTTATTATAACTCCACCACTAAATGTAGTCGGTGGGAGTGGCCAGGGCAGGTGACAATGCGGCAGATTATGGAACTCGCGCAGAGCATAAATGACAAACTGGATTACAGGAATGCCGAAATGAAAGAAAGGAACAACGAAATGAAGAGAAATACGCAACAAATGGAAAATAAAAAAATGGATGGAAATGCACTCGAAGCGAAAAACCAAATGAAAGAAATGCGGGGTGAGATGCAGAGCATGGGCATAGGCCTGCAGGCAGGCATTATGGCAATGGCGAGGAGCGAAACGCGGACCACGGGCGAGAAAATGGCGCTGCCACGTGCTGGGACTAACGAGCTGGGGGGGAGTGCAACGGCTGTCAGGCCCGCGGTCGGGGCGGGCGAGAAAATAATTCGGGAGACGTGTAAGACGAGACACGAGGTAAAGAAGGTATTAGAAAAATTAAAAGAAAGCCAGGAGGAGACAGAGGAGGGATTGAAGGTCGAAACGGTGGAGTGTGAGAAAAGACTTCAAGACATGACGAAGAGAGTTGATAAGCTGGGACTGGAGGGAAAAACGGAGACAGAGGAACTGGGAAGACGGGTAGAAAACCACAAGCGCAAGCCGGAAGAACAGTTAGAAGCCAAAGCAAGGTCGGAGGGTGCGGAGATGAGAAAAGAATTTGAAAAGAAAGCTTCTGAGTTACAGAAACACCAAAACAAAGAGAAGGAATTACAAAACAAGTTGAGGATTGTGAGAGAAGAAAGAACGACAGCAGAGAATGAAACGTTAAGGAACCACACTGAGCAGATTGAACAATTAGAAGCCAAAGCAAAGTCTGAGTGTGCGGAGATGAGAAAGGAATTGGAAAAGAAAGTTTCTGAGTTACAGAAACACCAAACAAAGAGAGGGAACTACAAAACGAACTGAGAGTGTTAAAAGAGGAAAGGAAGAGAACGGAAAATGAAACTTTAAGAAACCACACTGTACAGATCGAACAGCTGGAAGCGAAGGCCAGACTAAAGAATGAGGAACAAGAAAGAGTAATGAAGGAAGAACGAATGAGACAGGAGAAAGAAATCAGTCAGTTGAAAGAAATGACGAGATTGCAGAAGGAGGAACAAGAAAGACAGTGGAATAGAAAACTGAAAGAGTATGAATTTGAAACTGAACGACAAAAGGAAAAAAATAGGTTTGAATACGAGGAGAAAGTAAAGGAGCAAGGAATGAAGCAGGAAGGAGAAATCAGGAGATTGAAGGGCACAACGAGATTGGAGAGGGAAGAACGAGAGGAACAATGGAATAGAAAACAAAAAGAACATGAATCTGAAGTTGACCAATTGAAAGAAAAGCTGAGGCTGGAGTACGAGGAGATAGACAAAGAACAGCGAATGAAACACAAAATGGAGATGAACCAAATGAAGAAAACCATTAAACTGGATAAGGAAAGACAGGAGAGGAAACTAGGAAGAGTAATGAGACAGCAGCGAATGAAACACAAAATGGAGATGAACCAAATCAAGAAAACCATGAAACTGGCGAAGGAAGGACAGGAGAGGGAACGAGGAAGAGTAATGAGACAGCAGCAAATGAAACACAAAAAGGAGATTAACCAAATTAAGCAAACAACGAAACTGGAGAAAGAAGGACAGGAGAGGAAACAAGGAAGAGTAATGAGACAGCAGCAAATGAAACACAAAAGGGAGATTAACCAAATGAAGCAAACAACGAAACTGGAGAAGGAAGGACAGGAGAGGAAACAAGGAAGAGTAATGAGACAACAGCAAATGAAACACAAAAAGGAGATAAACCAAATGAAGAAAACCATGAAACTGGATAAGGAAAGACAGGAGAGGAAACTAGGAAGAGTAATGAGACAGCAGCGAATGAAACACAAAATGGAGATGAACCAAATCAAGAAAACCATGAAACTGGAGAAGGAAGGACTGGAGAGGGAACGAGGAAGAGTAATGAGACAGCAGCAAATGAAACACAAAAAGGAGATTAACCAAATTAAGCAAACAACGAAACTGGAGAAGGAAGGACAGGAGAGGAAACAAGGAAGAGTAATGAGACAGCAGCAAATGAAACACAAAAGGGAGATTAACCAAATGAAGCAAACAACGAAACTGGAGAAGGAAGGACAGGAGAGGAAACAAGGAAGAGTAATGAGACAACAGCAAATGAAACACAAAAAGGAGATAAACCAAATGAAGCAAACCATGAAACTGAATAAGGAAAGACAGGAGAGGAAACAAGGAAGAGTAATGAGACAGCAGCGAATGAAACACAAAAAGGAGATTAACCAAATGAAGCAAACCATGAAACTGGAGAAGGAAGGACAGGAGAGGAAACGAGGAAGAGTAGTGAGAGAACAGCGAATGAAACACAGGAAGGAAATGAGCCAATTGAAAGAAACGATGATATTGGAAAACAAAGAGCAGGAGGAACAGTGGGAGAGAAAACAACAACTATATGAGTGTGAAATTGAACAACTAAAACGGAGAGCGAGATTGGAGTCAACGGAGATTGAGCAGCTACGGAGGGAAAACGAACAGCTAATGGGGCTCAGAGAGAAAGAACGACTCAGATGGGAAGGAAAAAGGAACCAGGAAGAGACAGAAAAAAGGAACCAGGAGAGTAAATGTATAGAGACACGGGAGACAGAAAAAATAGAGGAGAGACTGCATGATAATGACGGGTTTAGAGACGCACACACACACACGGAGGTAGTGGAGGACGATGAGGGTGAGCTCGCGGAGCGTGTAGGGACCCGGTGCGAGCAGCTGGATGACCTCCTCCAGGAACGAGGGGAGGGAGTATGCCCCCTTGAGGCGAGTCACGACCAGGTGGGTTCGGTCGTGTGGAGCGAGTTCGAGGGGAGGAGTGCTGTGGACAGGTGCACGGAAAGCTTGGGGGGTATAAAGGCCCCGGAGACCCTTGTGGGGACACGAATCCCCAGTGTGGTTGTCCCTGTGTGTGTGGTGCAAGGTGTGAGTGCGTCCCCGTGTGTGAATTAAACCGCCAGTATGGATGAGACACCGCGGGCGAGTGCCCCCGCGTGTGTGGGTGAGACACCGCGGGCGAGTGCCCCCGCGTGTGTGAGTGGTGTAGTGGCAAGTGTGCCAAAGGGCGTGCTTCCCAGCATGCCGTGTGTGGATGAGGCACCGTGTGTGTGTCGCCGTGTGTGTGAGTGAAACGGCCAATATGAGTGAGGCACCGCGGATGAGTGCCCCCGCGTGTGTGAGTAGTATGGTTTGTGTGAGGGAAATAGCACGAGTGAGTGAAAGGCCGCGAGTGAGTAGAGCCACGTGTGCGAGGGAGGTGGCATGCGTGAGTGAAACGGCCAGTATAAATGGAGCACCACGTGTGAGTGGTATGGTTTATGTGAGGGAGATCGTGTGTGTGAGAGAGCGGTATGTAAGGGAGATGTCGGTCGGCATGTGTGAATGTGCAGCCGCGTCTCCCGGAGTGAGTTTAATGGTGAGGTGTGTTAGCGTTGTGACACGCGGGAGTGCGTGTGTTGAATGGAGACGACGACGGCGACAGAGGAAAGAAAGCCGAGTAGCGGCTGTAGTTGTTTCGGGGACCGTGCCGGGTTCACCCAGCAGCGAGCTCGAGGTCCGTGCTGTGCAACGCACGAGGCCCCCACGTGCTCGCTTGCGAGAGTGAAGTCCCGGTCCGGAAACGCACGCGGTGGATTTGCCGATCCCGCGGACGGACAAAGTTTAGGCAGGATTACCGATTTGGAACGGATGGGTTCTCCACGCGGGCGTGTGTGTTAAGCTCTAACGGGCAAAGCACATGTGTTCGCGTGGGGAACCCCTCGAGACGTGGGGCTTGTGTTTTTTTTATTCGCACGGTGACGTCATGGCTGCACGCGGGGTTGGAATCCGGCAGGAGGGGTATCCCTGCCGGATGGTACCGTCCAAGGAGGGACGAGGTACACGTGCAGCTGCATGACGTCATGGGCAGGTGCAAAGTGCGCGAGCTGCGAGTTGCCGCGCTGGTGCTGCGCATGAAAAAAAAAAATAAAGCAAGCCTCACTTTCGGGTGCACAGGATTCCTGGGCAAGGGGTGGAAGACCCCCTTGACCAGGGAAAAGGATGGAAACTAGTTAGGGGGAAGGGTTAGCTTAGCTAGACCGGCTCCATGGGGCAGGGGTAAGTCCTCATGGGGCCCGTGGAATGGATTAGTTAGAGGGATTTAGATGAGCTTTAGGTGGGGAAATAAAAGTTATTTTAGAGATTTGGAGACAGTGACAGACTTGTGAATGTGTAGAGGGGACGTAGTTTAGCTACGTAGTGTTAAAAGGAACGTGCTATAGTGTAAGGGATGACGTGGGAGCACGAGTTAGTTAGGGGATGTAGTTAGAAGGATGGCAGAGTTCAGCGGTGAGTGTGTTGAAGAGTTGTTGGTGAGTTATGAGGTGGAGACATGTTGAGTGAGTGAGGCCAGTGGGTCTGTGTGTGTGGAGTGAATGGGGAATGCATGGTGCGATGAGTGATTGGGGGGAGGAGTGACTCCCGCCCAAGGGACCCCGGGGTCAGTGTAGAGTGAGTTAGCTGGGTTAGTCAAATTGAAAAATGGAGGTTGTTTTGTTGTTGGTGGGAGTGTAGGCTCGAAACCCGTTTGGAGGGGTGCAGGAGCCCTGTTGACGGGCTGGGAGCGTGGCTGCGAAAGGTGAGTATCGCTGAGTGGGTACCCCGGGCACCAGGCTAGTTGGCCGTAGTAGGACAAGGGCCCATGGGGGGCCGGGATAGCGTAGTGGGCACGGGTGCGCCTGCTTGGTGCGGGGGCCCGGGGCGCCATTAGCCGCGTGGGCAGTGTTGTGGGCACGGGTGACCCTCGGAAAGGGGCCTGGGAAGCCAGCCTGCCACGTGTGCGTTTCAGGGGAGGTGCCATGGGGGGCACTCCCCAGTGTTTAGGGAGCTGGTAGGCTCGGAGGCAGTGTAGTGCCCGGGGGTGCTATCGTCGGAGAATCGGCAGAGGGTCGTGCCTGCCAAAGGGAGCCACGTGTCCCAGCCATGAGACCGTGTGAGGGCATGGAGAGAAAATTGGGGGGCGAGGCCAGAAATTGTGAGGACACCAACACAGGCGACGGGAATCTGGGTTGTTAGAACCAATAGTTTAAGCGAGAGGCGCTTGTTGAAAGCCCCGGGGTAGTTTAACAGTTAAATGGTTAGGGTAGATTCGGAGATGTACCCCTCCGCACCATCCATCCCCTCGCTATCGTTGTGGGCCGCTGGACCCACTTTGGTTATAGATCGCTGAACTCTGGGGAGGCCATCCTGAGGCTTCGTTGGGCCTCGACACAGGACGCTAGCTCTCCCTTGTTCCCCTCAGGGAAGGGAACGTAGGGGTTGGGAGTAGGCTAGGTGACAGGATAGGTTAGCCGAACAAGGACAGTACAGGGGGTTAGGGGACGATTTATAGTGGGGAAGTAAAAATAAAAAAATAAGTTGGGGCTAAATTGGGGTTTGACAAATTAAGGGAGTGGGTATAGACAGTGACAGGCAAAGGCGATAGGTTGGGAGGGAGACCGTAGGGTAGGTCCGAGCCCGCCTTCCGAGTGGCCAGCACCACCGCACTCCCTCCACCAACCTCCACTGAACGGCAAAGGCTGGCCAGCTTCATCTGCTGGCTGCGTTGCTGCAAGGCAAAGGCCGGCCCACTTCATCGGCAGCTGTTGTTTTGCTGCAAGGCCTGTGCCGGCTGGATCGTCTGCAGCTGCTGTGCTGCAAGGCCTGTGCCGGTCGGATTGTCTGCAGCTGCTGTGCTTCAAGGCCTGTGCCGGCCAGATCGTCTGCCGGCTGTGTTTGCCTGCAGCGGCCTTATTCTGCAGGCTGTGTTTCCTGCTCGCCTTTGCCATACCATGCCCACTGCCCCTGTTCACCAGCCCCGTTCAATTTTTGCTTTGCCCCCCTTTTCATTGCCATGTGCGCCAGGATCAGAAAGCAACAGTTTGCAAGCTGCGAGAACTGCCCTGTTGGCAGCTACAACACGGGCCTGCAGTGGCGGCCCGTGCACCGTGTTTGCATCCATCCATTCATCCATTCGTTGAGCTCATTGCGTGTGCCACTTGAGCTGGCACGGAGACTACGTTTGTGCAGCCCATGCACCGTTGTGGTTCACTGCGTTCAGTTCAAAAGGGAAGGCCTTGGACTGCGCGTGAGCAGCCGGCCACGTTCCCTGTCACCTGCATTGTTTGAGCCAGAGACTGCATGCGAGCAGCCTGGCTCCCTGCTAACTGCTTTCTTTTTGCAGAGTTCATTGATCCTGGGCCATGGTTTAGTGTAAAATTTGTAAGTTAAGGTTAAGATGTACTGTACATATGAGTGCGCCCCCGGCATGTCTGTCTTAGCGCCGGCAATTTTATTTAAGTCGTCCGTGTGAGTGAGTTTGTTTAGGTAGTTACTCAGCCCTCAGGTTATTTATTTTGGGGACACGAATACCATGAATGTCGCACTCAGGGATCCGTAGGTAAAATGTACTAGGGGAAAACTACACATGATGGCACACGAAAATTTGACGACTTGGGACGAGTCTGTAAAAAGGGGAGGGGGTAGTGTTGTGGTTGACGAAATTCGCAAACCACCATTCAGGTCCCTTAGGTGAGATATCTCGGTAAGTATATGTGTAGTTTGGCCCAAACCCGTTGTTTTGAGGGAATAAATGTCATTCATTCGGGCTGCGACCCTTCTTGATAGCCGTTTTTCTTTTACTATCTTTATTTTGGACCAGCCGCCATTACTACCATTACTACCACCACCAACCACGTCTCAACAGCCATCACACAACAACCACCAACCGCAACGCCGCTTCACAACCACAGCCACGACCCTTGCCGTCACATCTCGCTCTCGCAACTATCGCATCACCGCCATTCCCGCGCCGCTTGTGGACACCGATCCTGGACTCATGCAGGGCGCGCGCCGAGCGGCGGGTGCAAAAACACCAGCCTTTCCGAAGAAATCGGATCAAAAACGATTCACGCCCACTTCTGTTCCGTCCTATCAGTGAGCATGGGGCGATTTGGCCCCGCCTCCAGGTGCGTCGGAGTATAATCGCTATATGCAGATTCGCGGATCAAAAAGCATTCACGCCCACTTTTCCTCTGTCCAATGGGGAGCCAGCCAGAAGTAAAGGGTCGAAGGTGAAGGAGCGAAGCCACGGGGGCTATCAAGGGCCGCGTTCGCTCGCCAAAAAGAGAGTTGAGTTGGGAAGAAGGAGTAGTAGTCAGTCAGTCAAGTTGAGTTGGGAAGAGTCAGTCAAGAGAAGAGTCGGAGAAAGCAGTTGGACGGAGCTGTGGAGAGTGGGAGAGTTGGAGAGGTGGCGGCGGCGAAGGCAGTCGAGAGGGTGCTCGTGTCAGAGTCGGGGAGCTGCGGAGAGGAGAGGCCGATAACGCGACCGAGGTCGCGGTGGAGACGCTCGTCGCGGGACCCGAGCCAGCGAGGTATCCTCATCCCCCTGAGCATCAACAACCCCCTCCTGTTTCCCCCCGCGCTGAGATAGTGCGAGAAGGGGGGCCCCGTTCCCACCCCATACCAGACACTGTCCGCGAGGCCCGCGGAGTCGGAGCGCCACCGCCATTTTGCGGCTCATCACCAGACGGGTAGGCTCGACGCGGTCTCGGCCCCAGGCCCGTCTGCCCCCTCATAGTGGAGGGTGATCCCTTTTTCTTTTGCTTTGAGTATATGTGTTGTCGGCGCCGTCTGTGAAGTTAAACTGTATAAGTGTTGCCGTGTGCTCGGTCGTCGGTTAGATCTGCATTGTTGCATTTGCTTTTTGTGCAGAATTGTGTGTTTCTTCTATTTTTGCATTTGCTTTTGGTGTATAATTGTATATGTGTGCTATCCGTGTGCCATCGCGAAATAAAGGTGCTTTATGTTGAACTGTTTTTCCCGTTTCGCTTCGTCTTTTTCTTTCATTGAATCTCCATCTTACTTCACGTAAAGGGTTGGTAGTGGGCTAAATACGCCCGAGAATTAATCGAACCGTCGAGGCCGACGATAACACCGCTCGGTTATCCCGATAGTACGGAACGGGTCGCTTAAAGTGGCCCGTGTCCGAAGTCGACCTGCGGCGAGGTGCGATCGCCCGGTCTACCCTCCGTGTGGGTACTTAGGTAGGTCGAATTTGGCGAGCAACCCTATCCCACGTGGGGGGCCGATTGGCACGATCGTGGTGAGGCCGAAAGGCCCACCCGTGACTAGTTCCCGGCGTTAGTCCGAGAGGGTCACGACGGGATTGTCCGTCCGGTGGGCGACGTGCCGCGATTCGAGTTACGTGGCCGCTCGCATGCCGGCGGGCGCGAATCCGCAACAATATATATATATATATATATATATATATATATATATATATATATATATATATATATATATATATCTATATATATCTATATATATATATATCTATATATATCTATATATATATATATATATATATATATATATATATATATATATATATATATATATATATATATATATATATATATATATATATATATATATATATATATATATATATATATCCTGGTGTTGGCGCAGTGGTTCGGGCAGCGGCTTGGGATCCAAAAGGTCCTGAGTTCAAGCCCCGTTGAGCCACTGAATTAATACACCAGGGGGTTGACTCAGCCTGTCATCCTTCCGAGGTCGGCGAAATGAGTACCAGTATACTGGGCCGGTGTATACCCCGGTTAAAATAGGTGTACCATATCCCTGTGTCATAAGAGGCGACCAGGGTTGCGTCAGGAAGGGCATCCGGCGTAAAACATGTGCCAAATCACTATGCGGATCATACGGATGATCGGCTGTGGCGACCCCTAACGGGAGCAGCCGAAAGAAGAAGAAGAACATATATATATATATATATATATATATATATATATATATATATATATATATATAGTTACGGTTGTGGAAATTCACAGAACACCATTCAGGTTTCCCAGAGATCAGTTATGTCGATAAGTGTGTGTTCAGTTTTGATTTCCCCACCGATGTTTAAAGGGATTTATTCGTGGAATCGGACTGTGATCTTTGAGTCGGCCATTATTCTTTTGCTATCATTATTTTGGAACAACCACCTTTCAACAACCACGCCATCCCAACCACAGTGCCAACCACAACCACTATCTCAACAACCACGCCATCCCCACCACAGCGCCAACCACAACCACTATCTCAACAACCACGCCATCCCCACCACAAAGCAACCACAACATCGCCTCACCTTCATCTCCACAAACGCCGCCATCTTTTCGCCAGCCACGGCAAATCCTACCAACGACCAACATCTCTGCCACCAGACGCGGGGACTCCCGAGTTGGGGCGAGGGCCGATGATCTCTGCAACGTCCGCGTGGGAAGGATGATCTCTGCAACGTCCGCTTTCATCGCATGACTTGCGATCGGATCAAAAGATCAAAAGGGGCGGAGCCAGCGAGTGGTGAAGGGTGAGAGGTCAAGGATCAGGCCTCACCCACAGACCCCATAAAAAGGCGCGCTGGAACGCCAAGCGAGTCGGTTGAAGTCGGAGTTCGGTTGGAGTTGAGCTGGAGCAAGTGGAGTTCAGTCGGAGAGAGAGAGCCAAGGAGACTGGAGCTTGGAGCAAAGGAGCGAGTCCAGCGCAGGGCAGTCGGAGCTCGGAGCACAGCCAGCCTGCCGTGCCGCGCAGAGCTGCGGGTTTTTGGAGAAAGCCGGAGAGAGGTCGCCAGCCAGCAATAGATCGGTCCGAGGTGATCGGGCCTCGGGACGATCCGAGCAGACGCGGAGGAACGAGTGGGCTCTGAGAGAGAGCATCAACTCTGAAAGAGCAAAGGCCCGTTCGTTCCTCTGAGGCGTCGTCGGACAGGCCCGAGCCACCAGGCCGCATGGCAGGGCCTGGACCAAACCGAGCTGCCGTGTTTCCGGCAAAATGTCGAGGGTCGCCCAGCGAGTCACCACGAGGGTCACAGGTAACCAGCCCGGCCTCTCGGAGCTCTTGCTGTCTTCACAGCTCCGTGAACTATTAAAGGCCCACGAGGTCCAGTTCTTGCCTTTCCTGGGGTTTTTCTTTGCATGAATGTTGTGGCGCTGTGTCCTTAAGTAGAACTGTTATAAGTGTACGTAATAAATAGACAAACGGCTGTAGGCTTTGTTACTCGTGTCCTGTCCCTTACCCCCATTGCATATGTGCATGATTGCATACGTGTTTGATTGCATACGTGTGTAACGAATAAATGTCATTGTGTGAATGTTGACCGGCTCGTTGCGTCCTCTTCCCTCAATTGAACTGGCATAATTAAGTTCAGAATATAGTTGGTTCTTAATAGCCGATAATAGAATCAGGTCCGACTGGCTTGGCGATAATCCGCTCGGCAATCGCAAATGGAGTGAGCTGCTTAGCGGCTAGTTTCCAAGCAGGTCCCGTCGAGGTGTAAATCCCCGGCATTTCTGTCTGCGCGCATAATTAGGTAAATCGACAATTCGGCGATCGGACCCTGTCGCGTGCGAACAGAATAGTTGGCTGATTTTCGGTGTGATGAAAGACACACCCGTGGCTGGATTTCGGCGTTGATCCGAAAGCTGCGACTAGGTTTGCCACGTCCGGTGAGCGCGTGGCTGCGATTAGCTAAAAGCGGTCACTCGCACGCCGGTGGGGCGGAAAACTCCAAATATATATATATATATATATATATATATATATATATATATATATATATATATATATATATATATTGTTGCGGTTCTCAGAACCGCATGCATACAACAGATAGGGGTCCCAAGACAGTTATTCCATTAATATACGTGTAGATAGTCCGTTTCCTTTTATCTAGCGGGACAACAAGGGGCGTACATTACGATTATCTCATAGCTTGGTTTGCTTACATCATTTTTTCTTCATTTTGTCCATCCCTCTTCTTTTCGTTTGATTATTCCTGAGGGAAATCTGAGCCATGTGCGCCTTTGCTGTGAGATGGGCCCTCACGCAGGCCAGCACGTGCGGTGCCGCTGTGAGGAAACGATGACGCACGGGCATTAACAGCGCAGAGCCCTCATTCCCAAGCGAGCCCTAAACCCAACATGTGCGGCGAGTCATCCAGTGCACTTGACAGTGCGGGATTATCGACTCGAGCTTCCGATGATCTGGGGAAGATTGACGGTTGAAATTAAAAAGGCATACGAAGGAATAGCTCTTAAGAGGCTGCATGAATGGTGTTTTTCACAACACAGGAAACACAGCCAGCACGCCGCCCATGCTGCACGAAACGCATACGGAAGGCGATAAAGACGACTCCACGCCACCGTCGGGTGGGATGCAAGTGTGCGAAGTAGAAGCAGTGCGTTCCTTTTCAACCAAATATTTGATACATATTGGTGTTCGCCCCGTGCACACGCAAGCAGAGTAGTGCAGACGTGGGCGCTGGCCATGTGCGTAATGGCCGAACCACGTGCACTGTATAGAATGTGCTCGAAGGCAGACTCATACGCCGCTTGCGAAACATGCATGAATTTATCCATAACAATGTTCCTTCGGCCCTCGCTGGCAGCAGTGGATTCCCCACGGATGGTGAATGTCTTCTCATCTCTATGGTCAGCAAAGCTGCGATCGACCAGGGGAGTGTTGTACAGTGCGGGCCACGTTGGCGGGCGCGTTGATCGACGCTGGTCGGACACCCGAGCGGGCATGTGTGACCATCAGTCGGCCGCCAGGGCATGGCCCAGGGGTTTTTGCGGGACGATTCGCACGCCAATTTCGGTGTGGGCGATTCATGTCATGTCGTGGGGTCAGAGCAGAATATTTCCGCTGTCTGAGATGACCTTGCTGGAAACAATATGGTGTGGTTACCGGCCAAAGTAAGCAGGCCACGTGAGGGGTCGAGGCCAATCAGAGTGCCCGATTCAGGTGATGATGCTTCGCTTTTTTTTTTTTTTTTTGTATACCTTGGTCGAGGCTCGTATGAGAGCTAACACACAACTCACAGCAAGGAGGCATGAGACA
Organism: Eptatretus burgeri; assembly: GCF_056783735.1. NCBI lineage: Eukaryota > Metazoa > Chordata > Myxini > Myxiniformes > Myxinidae > Eptatretus > Eptatretus burgeri. The sequence continues at coordinate 14,094,329 of NC_140969.1, forward strand.
AGAGGGGCGGGAGTGGAAGGGACAAAACAGTGGGGAACAGACACATTAGGTGAACTGTGGAAGGGAGAGGGATGGGGATGGGACGGGGAACATGGCGAAGAGAAGATGCACATTTCAGGGACTTTCAGGAAGGAAAGTAGGAGAAATGAAGGAATTGGGCTTGGGTGGATTATTGGGGGTAGAAAAGATCGAGGATTTGGATGGGGGAAGATAAGAGGTGGTGGTGAACAGCTGTTTTGAAAGCCTGGAGGGAAGAATGGGAAAGAATAGAGTGAGGAAGTTTATTCCAAAGGCGGGAAAAAAGAGGAATGAAAGAGTGAAGATGAGCAGTGATTCGTGATTTTGGTAGTTTTACCAGAAGGGGGTTGTTGGCGGACCTTGAGCGCCCTGTGGAAATGTGGTGGGGACAAATCGCAGAGAGAGCAGGGGGGGCAAGGCTGGAGAGGAGTCGGTAGAAGACAGAAAGACCACCGACCAACCTGCGGTGATTGAGTGAGAGGCCCAAAGACTCAGCTTCATTGCGGGAGATGCCGATGATCTTAAATGCCCTGGTTTCGACAGCGTGAAGCCGAGAAAGGTGGGAGGCAGGAGCACCAGCCCAGAGGGGAGAGCAGTACTCCATCAGGCTACGGACAAAAGCTTTGAAAGTGGTCAGGAGCTCAAGAGGGCCGAGGAAGGACTTAGCACGACAGAGGATTCCCAGTCGGCGACTGGCTTTTGAGGCGATGTTGGAAATGTGACTTTCCCAGGAAAGGTCTTGGCAGATAGTGAGACCTAGAAGCTTGAAAGAAAAGACTTCTTCCAGAGGATTGTTGAGAAAGTGGATGGGGGGGTTTTGTAAACAGTCCTTTCGAAGAGACATAGTGAGAGTGTGAGATTTGTCTGGATTGAAAGACATGTTCCACGTGTTGGACCAGTTTGTGATTTTATCCAGATCTGCAGTGAGCGAAGAAGCTGCTGCTTGCCGGTCTGAGGGATGACAGATGGTACGGCAGAGGGTGGAGTCGTCGGCAAAGAGAAATAGAGGATTTTCCAGAGAGTCCGAGAGATCATTGATGAAAACCAGAAAAAGAACAGGGCCCAGAACGCTACCTTGAGGAACTCCAGCCTGCACAGGAAGAGGGGATGAAAGAACTCCATTTAGGGCCACACGTTGACTGCGACAGGAGAGGAAGTCTGCGAGCCATGAGTGGAGATGGCCTTGAATACCATGGGAAGAGAGTTTGGTGAGTAGGGCAGGGTGCCAGACTGTGTCAAAAGCACGTGATATGTCCAGGGATACGGCTCGGATTTCCTGTCTGGCATTGAGGACCTCCATCCATTGATGGGAGAGCAGAAGCAGCATATCCAGGGTAGAGTGACCTGGTCTGAAACCAAATTGATGATTGGAAATCAAGCCATTGGAGAAGAGGAAGGATTTCATATCTGAGGCGATGATGGATTCCATCACCTTGCTGATGATTGGGAGAAGGCTGATTGGTCTGTAGTTATAGGGATCTGTTTTTGCACCTTTTTTATGCAGGGCGGTGATGTTAGCAGATTTCCAAGCAGATGGCAGATGACCTTGGGCAAATGAGAGGGTGAATAGAACAGAGAGAGGGTGAGCAAGAGCAGAAGAGCAGGCTTTGAGGACACGTGGGCTGATGCCGTCTGGACCGGTTGCAGAATCTGACTCGAGGTTTGAAAGCAAGCTCTCCACCTTGTCAGGAGAAAAGGATACAGAGTCCAGGGACAGTTGGGTGCAACTGGGTAAAGTGAGTAGAGATAGTGATGGGTTTAGGACACAAGATTTAGCTGCAAACACCGAGTTTAGACATTCAGCTTTATCACGTGTGGAATCAGCAGTGCGGCCATTTGAGGTAAGGGAGGGGATGGAGGGGGAACATACACCAGAAACAGATTTGATTAAACGCCACCAGGATTTTGAGGAGGGAGAGAGGTTTGAGAGTTCAGACTTGAGATGAGAAAGATGTTGTTTTCTGGCTCTCCTGAGGGTAGATACACACTTGTTCCGAGTTTTGTGGAAAGAACTGAGATTGCCCTCAGTTGGGTTTGCTTTCCATGAGGCAAAGGCAAGTTGTTTCAGGACAACTGCCTCGCCACAAGCTTCAGTAAACCAAGGGCGGGAGGAAGGGTAAGACAACTGAACACGAGAGGGGATAAATCTGTGCATGAGGGAGAGCAAGTTTCTTTGAAAGAATTCCCAGGATGAGTTGATGTTTGAGAAAGTAGTGATAGGAGACCAGTCTGTAAGTTTGATGGCTGCTCGGAGACCCTGCCAGTCGGCTTGAGTGAAATGCCAGACTCGACGGCGGTGAGGTGGTTCTCTGATAACAGCCAGAGAGATGTCCACTTTAACAAGGATGTGGTCAGAAGAACCAATTGGAGCGAAGGAAGAGCAGCAGATATTGTCAGGGAAATTTGTCAAAATCAGATCCAGAAGAGATGGAGTACCATTGGTTGAGATCCGGGTCGGGAAGTTGACCGATTGAGTCAGTCCCAATGAGTCGCAGAAAGCTTTTGCTGAGGTGCCATGGCAGGTGAGAGAGGTACCCACACCTCGCCAACTGGCGTGATGACAATTGAAGTCACCACATTCGAGGAAGAGAGAGTTTGGATGAGAAGATAGAAGATGGTCCATGTTTTCGGATAGTGAGATGTAGATGGAGTCATCACTGTTCGGTGGACAGTACAGTACACATATAAACATGAGGTGGGAGTGGAGGGGAAGCCGAAGCCAGAGGTATTCCTGGGGGTGTGGGGGAGTGAGAGCAGTGCATGGAGAGTGAGGAATAGAGTCTTTGATGAAGACAGCAACACCTCCACCAGGACGAGGCTCAGGTCTGTCATACCGTAAGAGGGAGTAGCCAGGGAGAGATACTTGGGAGTCAGACACGTCTTGGGAGAGGAAAGTTTCTGTTAGGCAGATAATGTCTGGTTTGTCAGTGGCAACCTGTATGGAAAGATCTGAAAGGTTTGAGCGAAGGCCTCAGATATTTGAGGTCCACACTTTTAATGAAGAGGAAGGGGAGGAGGCTTTGGGTGCAGGAGGTGGAGGGGGAGGGGGAGGGTAGGACAAGGGACGAGGGGGGCAGGTAAGGAGGGTTGCTGAAGGAGTGTGGGGAATTGCAGAACAGCGAGGGGAGGGGGCCGAATGAGGAGAAAAGGCTCTGTGGTGCTGGGGGAGAGGGGGGACAAGAGACGGGGAAGAAAGCAGTTGAGGATTTGAGGAAGTGGCGTGAAATGATGGAGATGAGAGGGCAGTGGAAGGAGACAGGTTGGTGGATGAGAGGGGGGGCAACTTTGAGAAGGAAGAGTGAGGGGGATGAAAGGTGGGAGAAAGGTGAGGGGGGGATTTTTGAGAGAGGTGAGAGGGAGGCTTGGAGAGGGAAGAGTGGGATGGTTGCTTTGAGAGTGAGAGTGATGGGTGAGGGGGGTGAGTTGGCACTGAATTTGGAAAAAAGAATGGTTGATGGAAAGCGAGCATCCATGGCAAACTGTGGTTTTTAAAAGTTTTAGGTCAGAGATGCGATTTAACACAATTCTTGAAGGGTGCAATGAAGGCGAATTCAGAGCATGGAGAGAAGAAGCGCTGTAATAGTTGGATTTTTTAGGCAAGGAATGAAGGAGAGCTCGAAATGAGAGCAGTCTGTTAAAATAGCAGAAGAGTAGTGCATTGTGAAACAGTAAAGAGTACCACATGTGTGAGAGAGGAAGATGAAGCATTATAAGATCGTTTTTGTTGTTAAAAATAATGTATGAGAGAGTTCAACAGATTAGGTCATGGAAGTGTAAAAAAAAAAAAAAAAAAAATCGAGGAAGAAGACGAGGAGGAAGTTAAGAGGAAGAAGAAGAAGCAGAATCGGGAGAAGGGGAGAAGGTGAGCGTGTTGTTGTTGGGTGTATATATATATATATATATATATATATATATATATATATATATATATATATATATATTTTGTTGTTAATATTAATATATGAGAGAGTTCAACAGATTAGGTCATGGAAGTGTAAAAAAAAAAAAAATCGAGGAAGAAGACGAGGAGGAAGTTAAGAGGAAGAAGAAGGAGCAGCATCGGGAGAAGGTGAGCGTGTTGTTGTTGTAGGTTTTTTATTTTTATTTTTATTTTTTTTGAGATAAGAAAGAGATTAGTTGGGAGAATGGGGGATGTTTGGAAAGTGGGGAGGATCAAAATTGAAGGTAATGGGGAGGATAGAAAATGAAGGTAATGGGGAGAAAAAACAAACAACAAAAAAAAAAACGATCGAACACCGAGTGGAACCGGAAGGCCTCAAGCCTACGCCTAGGCCTCAAGCACAGGTAAGAACGTCGACAAAAATACTCACAAAATAGCACGATTTTTGAAACAAAACCGAACTAGCAACACACAGTAACATGTGGGTGAGAAAATTAAACAGTTAAAACGGGACAAATAACAACCGGAAACTTAGCTTTGAGAACGTCAGCAGGGAGCCCCAAAGGAGACCTCTCACTGCTCAAAACCGGAACCGGAAGTGTGAACCAGGGCTTCGGGGTGGCCCTGCCCCGCAAGTCCTCTAAAGGTCGGAGCGGTCCCTCTGCCTCTCTCTCTCGCCTCGCCCTCGTCTCTCTGCACGGTTCGGACAAGGCGTACTGAGGGCATGTTCCCAGGTAATTAAATCACGTGCTTAATTAGGTGACCTGATTAACCCATAGACGGGAGGACCCTAGGTCATGCGGTTGAGTTATTGGCGTCCATGGTCGGTTAAGCGACCCACCTGTCACAGAATTATCCGTGTGCGACGGCCTACAATTCCGGGGAGTCTGATAGGAGCCGAGATACATGAATGATAGGAGCCCCCACCTTGTGGTCTTTTCATCAGACCCCCGGCCTGCAACAATATATTCAACAAAAGAAGCATGCTCACTGTCACGACCGTGATGTCATGCATATGAATTACACCAACATATCACCTCCAAACTAGGAGGCATCCATATGGTTCTCAAGCCTTTGCCAACTGGGATTAAAGCTTTTGGTCACAAATAGATGAATGCAGAGATGTTGATCTCGATGTCTCCCTTGTTGTGGGCTTATCAGGACAACATCCCACTTATCATTTATTTGTGATCATATTGGGCTCATTAATACAACTGAATCTAACCCCCTAACTTGATGAGGCAGCAGGGCACAGATAGAGTCCAATCACAGCAATTACTGCACGACCTGTCAGCAACAAGTGTCAACTGCCATACAAGCACATTGTCTCTGCGCTGCTGATCACCAGTTAGGAGGTTTGCATCTTCCGAGTTGAAGTTATGCCTCCTAGTTTGGAGGTGATGTGTTGGTGTAATTTATGCACATGATATCATCGTCATGTTGTAGTCAGCATGCTTCTTTCTTTTAATTTAATGTTCCTGGCTGCATCAGCGACAGCGCAGAAAGAAATGCATACCAATGAGGCTCCCAAGCATGTACCACACGTAAACGTCAAAATAATTCAACATATAACTGAAAAAAAACGAAGACCCACTCGCATCTCTCACCTGTGAATGGAGTGAATAACCAATTAGCTCTCACCTAATCAATTAAACTCAAGTGGCTCGATGTGGGTGGGTCTTTGTTTTTCATTTAAATGTTGACTGCTTTTGATGTTTACATGTTTGGGAGCCTTGCTGGTATGCATTTGTCTGCGCTCTCGCTGATGATTCGCCAACAAGTGGGGAAACCGGTCCAGCAGCTGAGAGGGTCTGTAGCATTGGGATTCTCGTGTGTCTACTATTTGTGAATATCTTTACAGCTGTGGAGGAACTCTGGGAAGGGTTTGAAATGGCAAAGGGCTTACCTTGGTGGCCTTTCTTGGTTGCTTTATGCAGCTTCTTCGGCTGGAAGCGCATGGGAGAAGTCGATTTATATACACACCCAACTTGTATGACTACTGTTCGTGTCCATGTATAAACCAATCTAATGTTTCTGCCACCACTGCCTTTCCAGGGAGCACCATTCCATGTATTGATTTCTCTCAGTGAAGGACCCCTACCTTAAAAGCATTCAACTTTCCTCTTTGCTTTACATCTGTAGTCCCTGGTCCTGTTGCTGTCCATTCTGCTGAAAAACTTCATTATCTTAAACATCTCTATCAGATCCCCTTGCAATAATCTCCCTTCCAATGTATAAAGTCGTATTTCCTTTAGCCACTCATAACTTCATCTCGCTTGCACTGGAATCACAAATGTTATCAAATTTTAGTTGTTCTACGAGCCTCGATACGTATACTGTGTAGATAAACTGAATTGCATTGGATTGTTAAAGCAACTTATTGTTCATGACCATATAATTTTCACTTTTGTCATTCGATCATACTATCATTTTATTCTTTGACATGTAACTTTTAATTGTATGAAACTTTTAATCCTCTTCCTACAGTGCAATATCCTCAAAGTCAGGCCTGCCGAATGAGCCGTGTGCGTGACCTTCCTCCGGTCTCTGGCTCCATAATATGGGCGAAGCAAATCGACAGGCAGCTTACGGCATACATGAAACGTGTGGAGGATGTGCTGGGCCGTGGCTGGGAAAATCATGTTGAGGGGCAAAAACTTAAACAAGATGGTGATAGCTTTCGTGCGAAGCTCTGTACCCAGGACATATTTGAAGACTGGGCACGCAAGGTGCAACAACGTAATCTGGGCGTGACAGGCCGCATCTTTGCCATTGAGAGCACACGTGCACGTACCCGAACTGGTACAGTCCTCAGGCTTAAGGTGAGTTGCTTACAGGATCACCTGCATATCAGCAGACAGGAAAGCCATGACCAACTGTCAGTCTTGGTTTCATGATTTCATGAAATAATTTGGCTTACCCTCTCACCCAAATAAGCTTGATGTTTTTCTGGTGAAACGATCTCAAGTATTGTAGATAGGATATCACACATGGTCAAGTTGTCCTATATTGTGTTGTTGGGACTTCAGAAATCAGTTTGATTTGATGTGTGCTCATCAAAGGGATTCTACATAATGGTCATTGAGATAATTGAGATGTTGATAAGAATAATGCACTTTTCCATTTCACAAAACAGTTGTCAGTTGCATTATGTGCTCTCTTTATTCAACTATCCTCCATCCAAAGGTCAACTTCCTTCCGGAGATCATTACCCTTTCAAAGGAAGTGCGAAATCTCAAGTGGCTGGGCTTCCGGGTGCCCCTTGCTATTGTGAACAAGGCACATCAGGCAAATCAACTTTACCCATTTGCCATTTCACTTATCGAGAGCGTTCGTACGTATGAGCGCACGTGTGAGAGAGTCGAGGAACGGAAATGCATAGTCCTACTTGTGGCTGGACTGCGGCGTGATGTTCAGGCCCTCATCGCTGAGGGCATCAGTCTTGTTTGGGAGTCATACAAGTTGGATGTGTATGCACAGCGTCTTGCTGAAACCATATTCAACTTCCAGGAAAAGGTGAATGCTTCATTCTGCTTTCTTCAACAAGACAAAATCAATGCTTTTTAATACAGGAATGTCACCTTTAAGTAAATTTGATACATAACAGCTTTCTGTAGTTATGCCCATGGTTTTTGAAAAACAAAAACTGTGGGTTATTGAAATCAGCTCTGTCTGTCTTTCTATCCATCCATCACGCTATCTCCTAACTAAACGATTGTGCAGATTTTCATCAAACTTGGTCGTAATGATCACCACCTGGCAAGAAGTTGTGAGAGTAGTATTGTTTTCGGTCCTGCCCCTGGGGTTCTAGGGTGGGGTTAAAAGGTCAAATTCCCAAAAATGTAATTACAGGCAAACTTAAATATATTTTTTAATAAAACTGTATATGCAATCAACATTGGGGGATGCATGAAATGTGTATATAACGATTTTTGGGAGTTGACCCCCAGATCATGCCCCAAGGGGTGATGACAGGCTCACAGGGGACAAAACAGAATATTTTGTTTTTTAACTCAAAATTTGATGTTGGGTTATTCCGGTGGAACTTTTTGCCATATTTCAATTTTGCTTAAGTGAGGAAGCGTGGGGATTTGTGATGGCTCGCCATCGACCTCGCTCTAGTTTATTTTTGCATTCCCCCTCTATTTTAGTGAAGATGTGGATATTCCAAAAACTATGCTCATTACTCTTTCACAAACCTTTGTGAACGATCGATATTATTTGAAAATATAAATAAAATAAAAGAAACCAAAAGGACCATCAATAGAAGGAAGAAATTATCAACATGTACCATATTTAATTGTACAATGGTCTGTGATAATAATGATGAATCGACAAAAAAAAATTAACTTGCTGAGAAAATTGCATGGATAATGAGATCATGTTGGTTATTGAATGTCGTTCTCTCAATCTCTCAGGTTGAGGACCTGTTGGTTATTGAGGAGAAGATCCAGCTTGAAGTTCGTTCACTGGAGACTTGCGCCTTTGACCACAAAACATTTTCGGAGATCCTTGGTCGAATCCAGAAGGCTGTGGATGATTTGAACCTTCATTCATATTCCAACCTCTCAATCTGGGTCAACAAACTAGACACCGAGGTGCCAAGTACCATTTTATTTTACCTACAGGAAGTGCTGTCCAATTGTATTTATTCCCATAAAGCAAATCCAGATGTCACATGATACTTTGCTTGTGGCCACAAAACATATACGCGTATATCTTCAGAGACGTCATTTGGATATTTACTGCGGGAGACAAGGGTGTGTGTGTGTGTGTGTGTGTGTGTGTGTGTGTGTGTGTGTGTGTGTGTGTGTGTGTGTGTGTGTGTGTGTGTGTGTGTGTGTGTGTGTGTGTGTCCGCCCGTCCGTCCGTCCGTGCTATATTACCTTTTTACCATTTGAGCTTCAACTTTTCAAGAAACCCTTGTTATGAGAATATGAAGAAAATAATGAAAAATTGGGTCAAAATGTGAAAGGACACAGTCGTAGTGACTATAAATAGCCCTTATTAGCCACACCACAGCTCGTCAAGCATGAGACGCCCCGTGTTTTTTAATCGCCTCTGTGTTTCTTTATTTACCATTGAGCTTCAGTGTCTTTGTCCAGGCCATAACATTTTTACCAATTGAGCTTTTGGCATTAAATCTTCCAAAAAATCTTTATTATAAGAATAGGGTAAATGTAAACTAATAAAATTTACATTTTTTTTTAACTGTCATTTTCATTAAATTTAGTTTGAGTCCAAAGTGGACCCAGATGTGTTTTGCATTTTGAGATGCTTTCTCATTATAATTTTAGGTCAGGTGACTGTATATGATTTAAGAATGTTTACAGATATAGCCTATTTATCCAATGGTGGTGCAGGAAAATAAAAGTCCTTTAGAAGTCCATATACCATGTTCTCTCTTAATCACATGAGAGAGCAATATAAAATAAACAGGATATAAGGAGGGGAAGGGTGAATAGGATTATTGAAAATATTATTTTAAGGACCAAGGTATAGCTTAAATTATTTTTATATTTTGAGTTGTACTGCCAGCCAAACCATCCTGCTGCAGAATAAAGCAAGTCAACAGGACATTGATTGAGGTATGTTAACTACTGTGGGAAGCAAGTAGAAGCTTACGTTTCGGGCATTAACCCTTCTTTGGAGCAAAAAGATGTGCAGTTTTTAAGATTTCGTTTTGTTTTTGCACTGGCAAAGGGTTAATTTCCAGGATGTCAGCTTCTCCTTGCTTCCCACGGCAGTTAGCTTACCTCGATCAACGTATCGTTCATGTCATCCATTGTGCTGACAGAACGGCACGAGCCTTCACCAGCAAGACTAGTTCTTCATTAAAATACTGCTGCATAAAACTTGCAAGTTCCAGTCCACTACAAACAGCTTGCATGCAGTGCAGGTATATAACTTTGAAACAAGCTGAGATGGTAATGATCAGATCTTTCACATGAATAACCAAACGAAGGAAGCGACATGTCTGATTTACACAAATTTAAGGAAAATGAGTACATGGAGAGCTTTTGTTTTAGAGTCAATGAAGCAGATCTTAAAATGAGTATGCAAAGTGCATTTCTAGTTGTAGACTGGATCTTCTTTGGAGTTTTAAAGTGTGAGGCTGCTCAAATTTGGCCTGTACTCTTGTTTTCCTGTAACTCGGCTTGTATTTATATTGTTGCGAATTCGCGCCCGCCGGCGTGCGAACGGCCACGTAACTCGAATCGCGGCACGTCGCCCACCGGACGGACAATTCTGTCGTGACCCTCTCCGACCAACTTCGGGAGCTAGTCACGGGTGGGCCTTTCGACCTCACCACAATCGTGCCAATCGGCCACCCGCTTAGGATAGGGTTGTTCGCCAAACTCGACCTACCTAAGTACCCACGCGGATGGTAAACCGGCGATCGTACCTCGCCACAGGTCGACTCCGGACACGAGCCGCTTGGGCGGCCCGTTCCGTACTATCGGCATAACCGAGCGGTGTTATCGTCGACCTGGACGGTTCAGATTAATTACCGGGATGTTGCACCCACTACGAACCCCTTAAGTGAAGCCGGATGGAGAGTCAATTAAAAGGAAGGAGACGAAGCGAAACGGGCACAGTGCAACATGCAAGCACTTTATTACGCGACACACGGAAAGCACGTATATACAGCCATACACAAAAAGCAAATGTAAATCAACCGACTAACGCGTACACACGGCAACACTTATACAGTTCTACTTCACAGACGGTGCCAACACACATTTACACAAAAGCAAAAGAAAGAAGCCACCCTCACAGACAAGGAGGCAGACAGGCTCATAGGCCAAATGTGCGCGGGACCTAGAGGAGCGGCCAGGTCCGCGAGACTGGGGAGGTCTTACCCGCGTCCTCGTGACGCGTTGGCGGGCAAGCCGCAAATGTCCGCACCGCTGTACCCCGACTTCGTGCCCCTTGGTGGGTTTCGTTGGCACCACGTTTGGGGTGGGGGAGGAACGGGGCCCCCTTTTGCACTATCTCAGCGCGGGGGGAAAGGGGGAATTGTTGATGCCCTGGGGGAGGGGAGTGGCTGGCTGGCTTGGGTCCTGCGACGAGACGAGCGACCCCCCCCCCCCACACCGCAACCTCGTCGCCGACCGCCGTCCTCCTTGCCTCTCACCCGAGCTCCCTTGCCTGCAGCTCCACCGCGCGCACTCGACTCGACTCCACCAACGCAACGCTCCTCGTCTCCAAAAGCAACAACTCCTCGCGACCTGGTAATTCTCACGCATTTATAGCCGGCAGGAAAAGCCAATATGCAAATTCCAGGATCAGAACGCGATTGGAGGCGGGGCCACGCCGCCCCCCCCCCTGGTCAGCCATTGGTCAGGGAAAAATGGGCGTGAACCTCCCCTGATCCTAAAATTTGCATAGACGGAATTCGCCTACACGTGCCTGGAGGTGGGGCCAAGCCGCCTCGCGCTTGCTCATTGGACGGAGGAGAAGTGGGTGTGAAGCATTCCGGATCCGAATTTTCTCCTCGGAAAGGCCGCCATTCGCGCTCGCGGCTCGGTGCGTTCGGCACCAATCGCCGAACGGGCCCGAGACAGCCCGACGTTCAGTGTTCACAGGTGGTGCGGGAATGTCCGTAGAAGCGATGATGTGGGATGTTGTGAAGGTGAAGGTAAAGGCGAAGGTGGTGGTGTGGAGTTGTTGTAGTGTGGTTGGCGCTGTGGTGGGGATGGCGTGGTTGTTGAGATGCTGTTTGTTTGAAATAAAAGATAGGGAAAGAAAAACTACTAACTCAAAGCGTCGCAGCCCGGATGAATCACATAAATTCCCTCTATACAACGGGTTTGGGCTAACTACACATGTACCTATGGAGATATCTCACCTGAGGGCCCTTTATGGTGTAATGCGAATTTCCACAGCCGTAACAATATTACCAAAGTAACGCTTGTATTACTTTTCAAAGTATCCTTCAGCTTTGGACATACACTTATGCCATCAGAGTGGAAGCTTTTATATGCCTTCATTTTAGAATTCTTGAGGACATGTATGTAACTAGTGCAGGAGATAATTTACAATAGCCTTGTTTGCAAAAACGTATTGCCTCCAAATTGCCCATTGATATGAATGTACTTAACAGGCAATCACCACCATACTGTGTACAGCCAATCATCTAAGTTTTGACAAGGCTGATGTTTTCCTCATTATTTTTTGTATACATCGTTGAGGCTCATGGAAGAACTAGTGCGCTGAATGTATTAGGACACAACAGGACAAAAGGAACAGCAGAGAGATGCGAGGGGTGGGGTGGGGGATGGGAAACACCAACTGCGGAGTAGAAGGCCAATATAGAAGGAGACTTTAACAAACAATGGGTGTGGAGAGAAATGGAGGCAGGAAAGGACAAGATTGATACAGAAGGAAACTCTCAGGAGGGAAAAACTGGAAATTTAGAAGGGGAAGGGCTTGGAGTGGGGTGGGGGGGGGTTAGTGAGGGGAGGAAAGAAAATCATGGTTTTAGGTTGGGGATGATTAGAGATGGTAGTGAACAGTTGTCTTGAAGACCTGGAGGTAAAGAAATGAGATTGAAGAGAATGTGAGGCTTCTCAAATTACTTGCAGTTCCACTCTCTTTGATATCAGGAAAATTGAATGTGGCAGCAAAGCAACACATCCCGTATTTTCTGGTGTAATAAGCTATGGCTGTGTATTAACTGCACCCCTGTTTTTCACCCTCAAAAGAAATGAATATATTGATCATTTTATTTTCTGATCTAGATGTAAATACGTTTGCACATTAACTTTGTACGGAACAAAGTGACAGAGGTATCAACATGCTTACTCCCATGTCCACTTAATTTCGTTTAACAGTCATTCTCATTTTCAAGAAGTTGAAGCATGAGGAGAGGACACTAATAAGTTTTTATTTTTCTTTCTTATTTTTAGAATTATGAAGAGGATTCTTTTTTGTTACCAGAAAAAGGAATAAAGGATTCATACCGGTACCATACATATTTCTTGTGGATTTGTGGCCCTGAAAAGAGCCGTTTGGGTTTGATGAAGCATTTCAGCGAAACCCGAGGAAATCCTCATCAATGCTTTTCTCGTCGAAGACGGCACGTAACTCCTCCTACGAATTAGGGTAGAGCAAGTCGCTGTCACTGTCCATGTCGCTGTCACCGTCATTTGCAACCTCCTCCTCTCAAATGATATAGTCCTCTATGCTGTCCATGTTGTTGGAGATGCAGCATTTCAGAAATGCTCGCTTAATGTCCAATGGTATCTCCTCCCACACCATGACGATTCTGTTGTAATCTGCAATAAGAAGGAAGCAGGAGAAACGCCACAATGCCAAGGAACACAAAATGCGATCCGTTTAAACCATCACTCCAGCCACTAACCATCCTCATCCATCCATGTGATGATGTCATGCTGTCATCCGCAGCACATGTAATAATGTCATTGCATCATCCGCAGCACACGTGATACAGTGTCGTCGATATGATGTACAATGAAGCTAAATACCACAGATCCTACTGCAGATCATCAGAAGGTCGACCCTTTTTCATCCTCCGGCTCTTAGTGTAGGTCTTCTCTCCACTCATTATGCAGTTGCACCAGCAGCGACATAGCCCGTCCTTGAACGGCTTGTTAATGGACACATCAAGGGGCTGCAGGAGCGGTCATCCCTCCTGGGATGATGACGAGGTCGGTGTTTGTCCAAGGGAGCAGCGCTTTGGTGGCATCGGTTTTTTGACAACAAAACATATCCAGGACTGGCATGCTCCATCGTCGGGAGAGACTGCCATCTGGCCTACTACTCCAGACCATGCACACCCAGTTCTGGACCAGTCCCTCATCTATCCACCCCTTCTGCTGTGCACTAACAATGACGCCAACTGGAAACTTGTCTTTGGGCATTGTCTTCCTCTTCAACATGACGTACGCGGGAAGCTTGCCACCACCTGTGGTGCAGGCGAGCATGACCATGAATCGGTCCTTCTCGTGACCAGTAGTGTTGATCGTCACATTGTGTGCAAGCTTATTTGAGGTGGGTGCTCCGTTATTAGACTCTAGCGATTGTGAATAATTCTTCCTAGGATGTGAGACCAGGTGCTCTTATTCTTCTTTTGTGTTTAATGGCGTTTGCAGAACCACAAGGCTCTATAATATATCACGCACCTAAACTCCGGGTGTCTCCGGGCAGCTCCGGACGTTTTCGAGCATAGCTTTATTAAATAAAACGCTGTCCAAACTCTTAACCTGAACCGATTTTCAAAATTTAAATGGCAGAATTAAGTTTAACAGCAGTTCCGACTGCTCAAAAAAAAGTGTTAATTGGGAATGTAATTGAAATTCAGTATTGATCGTTTTTTAAGACATTTTTTTCTATACCCATGTATTAACCGCACCCCAAACTTTTACCTTTTTTGTCAATAAATAAGTGCGGTTTATACACCGGAAAATACGGTACATTAAAGGAGAAACACATGATTATGGGTGTTGGTTCTTAGCACTGCAAAGGAAATTCTCTCATACTTTGCACATGATGCTTCCGCTACAGAAACTGTATCAATGGTGAAGTGATGCATTACTTTTGATATCGACAGATCGAGGAGATTCTGGGTGCAAGGCTTGAAGCTGGCCTCAAGGCATGGACACAAGTTCTGTTGGGGCAGACTGATGGAAAAGGGGACATGGACACAGATGCTCCTCTCACTGGACATCAGCCTGGGGGAGAGCCAAGAATCAAGGTATGGAGAAACATGAGAAACCCGTATTTATGCAGCGAAAGACATTTAGTAAGCCCGTCAATACCCTTCCCAACTATTGTAATTATAGATAACAAAACTCGCCAGGATTCCACAGTGAATACGAACATTTTGAGACATCTAAACTTGCTAAATTCTATACTGTTCTGTGCTTCACAATTCTGATTTAATAATGCACAGTTTAATTTGCATTATTTTATACTGTGCTACAATAATGAATATTATGTGATCACAACTGAATGAATGCACCTTTGGGTGGCAGTTTGCAATGCCCCAAGGGTGGAACTCTTTAAAAATTGCAAGCGAGGATGGCCTATTAGCTTGAATGAAAATCTTTTCTCTTAACCTCCCAAAGAGTTATTTGGAGCAAAATTCCATCAAGGAAGAAAATGAATAACTCCACCCTGATCAAAAACTAATGATTCACCTCCTGGAACTTCGTGAAGAGAGATGGCTTACAAGAACAATAGGTTTCCAAGCTTGGAAGCCTAATTATTGCTTGGAAGCCGAATGACAAAACAACCAGAGTTCATAGAACACCTTACCCCATGCAGTCTTGAGAAAAAAAAGAACATGGGCGGGGTCTGTGAGCGGCAAATTTGATTGGTCAAGATGATGTAAAATGCCGTAATATTTTGTTCAAGTACTGCTAAACGGAAAGTTTTTGAAAGTGCGAAAATGGTGATTTGTGTTGTACAGTGTTCAAACATAAAATTCATTTGGAAATAAAATATAGATTTTTAAAGTTGTAAAAAAAGATGTTTTCAGAAATTTATCGCCGTTGCAACGTCTTTTACCAAAATTTATGCAACGTCTTTTACACCACCTTATTTAACACGTTGCATATTAGTTCTTCATGCCTGTTGTTTGTGTTTGTCTGACATCCTTAAAAACAGTACGTTTAATGTTTGGAATGATTTTCAATTTTGCTTGACTGCCAAACAGGCAGAAGTAAAAATATTGTCGCGGATTCGCGCCCGCCGGCGTGCTGACGGCCACGTAACTCGAATCGCGGCACGTCGCCCACCGGACGGACAATCCAGTCGTGACCCTCTCGGACTAACGCCGGGAACCAGTCACGGGTGGACCTTTCGGTCTCACCGCGATCGAGCCAATCGGCCCCCGCGTGGGATAGGGTTGCTCGCCAAATTCGACCTACCTAAGTACCCACACGGAGGGTAGACCGGGCGATCGCACCTCGCCGCAGGTCGACTTCGGACACGGGCCACTTAAGCGACCCGTTCCGTACTATCGGGATAACCGAGCGGTGTTATTCGTCGGCCTCGACGGTTCGATTAATTATCGGGCGTCTTAGCCCAGGACCAACCCTTTACGTGAAGCAAGATGGGGATTCAATGAAAGAAATGACGAAGCGAAGCGGGAAAACAGTTCAACATAAAGCACATTTATTCGCGATGAACGGAAAGCACACATATACAATTCCACCAAAAGCACATGTAAAAGGAAAAGAAACACAATGCAATTTTACACAAAAAGCAAATGTAAAAGCGAAGACACAATGCAGAGCTATCCGACTACCGAGCACACGGCAACACTTATACAATTCTACTTCACAGACGGCGCCGACAACACATACCCAAAACCAAGAAAAAGAACACCCTCAAGGATGAGGCGGGCCTGGGGCCGAGACCGGGTCGGGCCTACCCATCTGATGATGAGGCGCGAAGTGGCGATGGTGCCCCAACTCCGTGGGCCTCGCGGACAGTGTCTGGTAGGGGGTGGGAAAAGGGGCCCCCTTTTGTCGCACTATCTCAGCGCGGGGGGAAACAGGAGGGGGTTGCTGATGCTCGGGGAAAGGAGGATTTTTATTCTGTCTCGGGTCCCGCGACGAGCGTCTCCACCTCGACCAGGTCGCGCCGTCGGCCTCCCGCCTTCAGCTCCCGGCACCGACGCGAGCACCCCCTCGTCCGTCTTCGCCGCCGCCACCTCTCCACAGCTCCGCCGACAACTCGTTCCAACGCACAGCTCGTTCCAACGCGCAACTTCCTTCCAGCTCCACCGACGACTCTCTTGAACTCCGAACTCACTCTTTCCAACGCACACCCTCTTTCTGTCGAACGCAGCCGCTTATATAAGCCCCGTGGCTTCGCCTTTGACCCCCTGCCTTCGACCTTTCACCTCGCTCCCCATTGGCCCGAGAAAAAATGGGCATGAATGCTTTTTGATCCATGAATTTGCATATAGCGACCGCCCTCCAACGCCCTGGAGGCGGGGCCAAATCGCCCCTCGCTCACCGATTGGACGGAACAAAAGTGGGCGTGAGTCGTTTTTGATCCGTTTTTCTGCGGAAAGTCCGTGATGTTTTGTACACGCTGTTCGGTGCGCGCCCTGCACGAGTCCAGTACCGGTACCCACAAGCGGCGCAAGAACGGTGGCGATGCGACGGTTGCGAGGTGTGACGGTAAAGGTCGTGGCTGTTGTGGTGAAGCGGCGTTGTGGTGGGTGGTTGATGTTGTGATGACTGTTGAGACGTGGTTGGTGGTGGTAATAATGGCGGTTGGTCCAAAATAAAGATAGTAAAAGAAAAACGGCTATCCTGAAGAGTCGCAGCACGCATGAATGACATTTATTCCCTCTAGACAACGGGTTTGGGCCTAACTACACATATACTTACCGAGATATCTCACCTAAGGGACCTGAATGGTGGTTTGCGAATTTGGTCAACCACAACACTACCCCTCCCCTTTTTACAGACTCGTCCCGAGTCGTCAAATTTTCGTGTGCCATCATGTGTAGTTTTCCCCTAGTACATTTTACCTACGGATCCCTGAGTGCGACATTCATGGTATTCGTGTCCCCAAAATAAATAACCTGAGGGCTGCGTAACTACCTAAACAAACTCACTCACACGGACGACTTAAATAAAATTGCCGGCGCTAGGACAGACATGCCGGGGGCGCACTCATATTTACAGTACATCTTAACCTTAACTTACAAATTTTACACTAAACCATGGCCCAGGATCAATGAACTCTGCAAAAGAAAAGCAGTTAGCAGGGAGCCAGGCTGCTCGCATGCAGTCTCTGGCTCAAAACAATGCAGGTGACAGGGAACGTGGCTGGCTGCTCACACGCAGTCTAAGGCCTTCCTTTTTGAACTGAACGCAGTGAACCACAACGGTGCATGGGCTGCACAAATGCAGTCTCAGTGCCAGCTCAAGTGGCACATGCAATGAACACTACAAATGGATGGGTGAACACAAACACGGTGCACGGGCCGCCACTGCAGGCCCGTGTTGTAGCTGCCAACAGGGCAGTTCTCGCAGCTTGCAAACTGTTGCCTTGATCCTGGCGCACATGGCAATGAACAGGGGGAGGGGGGGCAGAGCAAAAATTGAACGGGGCTGGTGAACAGGGGCAGTGGGCATGGCATGGCAAAGGTGAGCAGGCAAACACAGCCCGCAGAAGAAGGCCGCTGCAGGCAAACACAGCCGGCAGATGAACTGGCCGGCACAGGCCTTGCAGAAAAACAGCCAGCCGGCAGATGAAGTGGGCCGGCACAGGCCTTGAAGTACCACAGCTGCAGATGATCCGGCCAGCACAGGCCTTGCAGCAACACAACAGCTGCCGATGAAGTGGGCCGGCCTCTGCCTTGCAGCAACACAGCCAGCAGATGAAGCTGGTCAGCCTTTGCCGTTCAGTGGAGGTTGGTGGAGGGAGTGCGGTGGTGCTGGCCACTCGGAAGGCGGGCTCGGACCTACCTACCTGTCTCCCTCCCACCTATCGCCTTTGCCTGTCACTGTACATACCCACTCCCTTAATTTGTCAAACCCCAATTTAGCCCCAACTTATTTTTTTGTTGTTTTTATTTTTACTTCCCCACTATAAATCGTCCCCTAACCCCCTGTACTGTCCTTGTTCGGCTAACCTATTCTGTCACCTAGCCTACTCCCAACCCCTACGTTCCCTTCCCGGAGGGGAGTAAGGGAGAGCTAACGTCCTGTGTTGAGGCCCAACTCAAGCCTCAGAATGGCCTCCCCAGAGTTCGGCGATCTATAACCAAAGTGGGTCCAGCGGCCCACAACGAGAGCGAGGGGATGGATGGTGCAGAGGGGTACACTTCCTAATCTACCCTAACCATTAACTGTTAAACTACCCCGGGGCTTTCAACAAGCGCCTCTCGCTTAAACTATTGGTTCTATAAACCCAGATTCCCATCGCCTGTGTTGGTGTCCTCACAATTTCGGGCCTCGCCCCCCAATTTTCTCTCCGTGCCCTCACACGGTCTCATGGCTGGGACACGTGGCTCCCTTTGGCAGGCACGACCCTCTGCCGAATCTCCCGCTATGGCACCCCCGGGCACTACACTGCCTCCGAGCCTACCAGCTCCCTAACACCGGGGAGTGCCCCCCATGGCACCTGCCCTGAAACGCACACGTGGCAGGCTGGCTTCCCAGGGCCCCTTTCCGAGGGTCACCCGTGCCCACAACACTGCCCACGCGGCTAATGGCGCCCCGGGCCCCCGCACCAAGCAGGCGCACCCGGGCCCACTACGCTATCCCGGCCCCCCATGGGCCCTTGGCCTACCACGGCCGACTAGCCTGGTGCCCGGGGTACCCACTCAGCGATACTCACCTTTCGCAGCCACGCTCCCAACCCGTCAACAGGGCTCCTGCACCCCTCCAAACGGGTTTCGAGCCTACACTCCCACCAACAACAAAACGACCTCCATTTTCAATTTAACTAACCCCCGAACTCACTCTACACTGACCCCGGGGGTCCCTTGGGCGGGAGTCACTCCTCCCCCCAATCACTCATCGCACCATGCATTCCCCATTCGCTCCACTCACACAGACCCGCTGGCCTCACTCACTCAACAAGTACTCACCTCACAACTCACCAACTCTTCAACACACACACCGCTGAACTCTGCCATCCTCCTAACTACATCCCCTAACTAACTCGTGCTCCCACGTCGTCCCTTAAACTACAGCACGTTCATTTTAACACTACGTAGCTAAGCTACGTCCCTGCTACACATCCACAAGTCTGTCACTGTCTCCTAACTCAAAAAATCATTTTATTTCCCCACCTAAAGCTCATCTAAATCCCTCTAACTCATCCATTCCACGGACTCCATGAGGACTTACCCCTGCCCCATGAAGTCGGTCTAACTAAGCTAACCCTTCCCCCTAACTAGTTTCCATCCTGTGCCCTGGTCAAGGGGGTCTTCCACCCCTTGCCCAGGAATCCTGTGCACCCGAAAGTGAGGCTTGCTTTTTTTTTTTTTTTTTTTTTTTACCTGCGCAGCACCAGCGCGGCAACTCGCGCACTTTGCACCTGCCCGTGACGTCATGCAGCTGCACGTGTACCTCGTCCCTCCTTGGACGGTACCATCCGGCAGGGATACCCCTCCTGCCGGATTCCAACCCCACGTGCAGCCATGACGTCACCGTGCGCATAAAAAAAAACACAAGCCCCACGTCTCGAGGGGTTCCCCACGCGAACACATCTGCTTTGCCCGTTGGAGCTTAACACACACGATCGCGTGGAGAACCCGTCCGGTCCAAATCCATTATCCTGCCTAAACTTTGTCCGTCCGCGGGATTGGCAAATCCACCGCGTGCGTTTCCGGACTGGGACTTCACTCTCGCAAGCGAGCATGTGGCGGTCTCGTGCGTTGCACAGCACGGACCTCGTGCTCACTGCTGGGTGAACCCGGCACGGTCCCCGAAACTACAGCCGCTACTCTGCTTTCTTTCCTCACATGTCGCCGTCGTCGCCATTCGACATACGCACTCCCGCGTGTTACGAAGCTCACACTCCATTCCATCAAACTCACACCGGGAGACGCGGCTGCGTGCTCCCGCATGCCAACCGACATCTCCCTTACATACCGCTCTCTCACACACACGGTCTCCCTTGCACTCGGCCGTTCACTCACGCATGCTGGGGCACTCACCCGCGGTACCTCATCCACACACCGTGCCTCACTCACACACGCGGGGGCACTCACCCGCGGTTCCTCATCCACACTGGCCGTTTCATCCACACACACGGCCTCACTCACACACGGTGCCTCACCCACACACGCGGGGGAACTCACCCGCGGTGCCTCATCCACACTGGCCGTTTCATCCACCCACACGGCCTCTTCCACACACGGTGCCTCATCCACACACGGCGTGCTGGGAAGCACGTACTCTGGCACCATCGCCACCACACCACTCACACACGGGGTCGCTTCCACACACGGGGACGCACTCACGCCTTGCACCACACACACAGGGACAACCACACTGGGGATTCGTGTCCCCACAAGGGTCTCCGGGGCCTCTATACCCCCCAAGCTCTCCATGCACCCGTCCACAGCACTCGTCCCCTCAACCTCGCAAAGCACGACCGAACTCACCTGGTCGTGACTCGCCTCAAGGGGACATACTCCCTCCCCTCGTTCCTGGAGGAGACTATCCCGCTGCTCGCACTGGGTCCCTACACGCTCCGCGAGCTCAACCTCACTATCCTCCACTACCTCCGTGTGTGTGTGTGCGTCACTAACCTTGTCCAATTCATGCAGTCTCTCCTATATTTTTTCTGTCTCCCGTGTCTCTATACATTTATAAGTTTCTGTTGTCCCCTCCTGTCTATTAGTCTCCGCTTCTTTCTGGCATCTTTCCCTTATCTTTATGTAGGTCAACCTTGCTTTCTCTTTAAGTCGCTCCCGTCCTTCCCTGTTTTTCACTCCTTGCTCTTTCACGATCTCCGCGTACCTCATCCTTGCTTTCCGTATTAATTGTTCTTTTCTCTCCCTCGCAATTACTTTCACCTCGTCTCTTGTCTCCCGAATTACTTTTTCCTTACCCGCCTCCACCGCGGGCCCGACAGCCGTTGCACCCCCTTCCAGCTCGTTCGTTCCTACACGTGGAGTCGCCATTTTAAGCTCCCTGCTAACGGCCTTCATGCCCGCCTGCAGGCATCGGCCCATGTTCTGCATCTCACCCCGTAGTTCTTTCATTTCCTCCTTCATGTTTGCTTCCATTCCGTTTATTTGCTTGTTCATTTCGTTTTTCATTTCATTTGTATTTGTATCCATCTTTTCGTTCATTCCTTTCATTTCGTTTGTCATTGCCGCCAGCATGGCGCATAGCTGGGCCATGTCGGGTGCGCTTGAGTGAGCCGTTTCGGCAGGGGTCGGGAGGTTTTGGTGGAGAGGGGGAGGGGAGGTGTCATACACCGCGGCCGCTGCCGCACCCATTTCGGCCTCTGGGTTCAGTTGGGCGAGTTCGTTTTCCTGTACAATTTAACATTTCCTGCACGGGTATTTCATCCTGAGCCATGGATTCTACACATTCTACATCCATTTCTAATACCCCCGGCTCCCGCTCGCCTTGAGACGCCATCTTGCTTCTCTTAAAGGGTTAATTTGAATCGCTCGTAATTTGGAGGGAATCGGGGGTCGCTTCTCTCACCCCTGGACCGATTCCCGTGAATTTAATTGGAGACAGGACAGCCCGTTTTCCCGTTCTCCGTTACCAGTGCTGCGAGGAGGGCGATGAGTTTGTATCCCACTCCTGACACCAGTGTCGCGGATTCGCGCCCGCCGGCGTGCTGACGGCCACGTAACTCGAATCGCGGCACGTCGCCCACCGGACAGACAATCCAGTCGTGACCCTCTCGGACTAACGCCGGGAACCAGTCACGGGAGGACCTTTCGGTCTCACCGCGATCGAGCCAATCGGCCCCCGCGTGGGATAGGGTTGCTCGCCAAATTCGACCTACCTAAGTACCCACACGGAGGGTAGACCGGGCGATCGCACCTCGCCGCAGGTCGACTTCGGACACGGGCCACTTAAGCGACCCGTTCCGTACTATCGGGATAACCGAGCGGTGTTATTCGTCGGCCTCGACGGTTCGATTAATTATCGGGCGTCTTAGCCCAGGACCAACCCTTTACGTGAAGCAAGATGGGGATTCAATGAAAGAAATGACGAAGCGAAGCGGGAAAACAGTTCAACATAAAGCACATTTATTCGCGATGAACGGAAAGCACACATATACAATTCCACCAAAAGCACATGTAAAAGGAAAAGAAACACAATGCAATTTTACACAAAAAGCAAATGTAAAAGCGAAGACACAATGCAGAGCTATCCGACTACCGAGCACACGGCAACACTTATACAATTCTACTTCACAGACGGCGCCGACAACACATACCCAAAACCAAGAAAAAGAACACCCTCAAGGATGAGGCGGGCCTGGGGCCGAGACCGGGTCGGGCCTACCCGTCTGATGATGAGGCGCGAAGTGGCGATGGTGCCCCAACTCCGCGGGCCTCGCGGACAGTGTCTGGTCGGGGGTGGGAAAAGGGGCCCCCTTTTGTCGCACTATCTCAGCGCGGGGGGAAACAGGAGGGGGTTGCTGATGCTCGGGGAAAGGAGGATTTTTATTCTGTCTCGGGTCCCGCGACGAGCGTCTCCACCTCGACCAGGTCGCGCCGTCGGCCTCCCGCCTTCAGCTCCCGGCACCGACGCGAGCACCCCCTCGTCCGTCTTCGCCGCCGCCACCTCTCCACAGCTCCGCCGACAACTCGTTCCAACGCACAGCTCGTTCCAACGCGCAACTTCCTTCCAGCTCCACCGACGACTCTCTTGAACTCCGAACTCACTCTTTCCAATGCACACCCTCTTTCTGACGAACGCAGCCGCTTATATAAGCCCCGTGGCTTCGCCTTTGACCCCCTGCCTTCGACCTTTCACCTCGGTCCCCATTGGCCCGAGAAAAAGTGGGCGTGAATGCTTTTTGATCCATGAATTTGCATATAGCGACCGCCCTCCAACGCCCTGGAGGCGGGGCCAAATTGCCCCTCGCTCACCGATTGGACGGAACAAAAGTGGGCGTGAGTCGTTTTTGATCCGTTTTTCTGCGGAAAGTCCGTGATGTTTTGTACACGCTGTTCGGTGCGCGCCCTGCACGAGTCCAGTACCGGTACCCACAAGCGGCGCAAGAACGGTGGCGATGCGACGGTTGCGAGGTGTGACGGTAAAGGTCGTGGCTGTTGTGGTGAAGCGGCGTTGTGGTGGGTGGTTGATGTTGTGATGACTGTTGAGATGTGGTTGGTGGTGGTAATAATGGCGGTTGGTCCAAAATAAAGATAGTAAAAGAAAAACGGCTATCCTGAAGAGTCGCAGCACGCATGAATGACATTTATTCCCTCTAGACAACGGGTTTGGGCCTAACTACACATATACTTACCGAGATATCTCACCTAAGGGACCTGAATGGTGGTTTGCGAATTTGGTCAACCACAACAATATTATCTCACTCCTCCCTGCACATGCGTGATCGGGACAAATCCAGAGCCAAAGTACTGTTAAACTACAGTTTCGTTTTCCGATTTGTGCTGAAGATACAACATTCAATTTTAAATCGAGTTGTTCCTCGATCATAAACTAACGCTTGTAGACAGGACAGACAGAAATGAACCGATTGCTTCACCCCGCTGTTTGCTTTGCATGCGCAGGGTAATGATAATAATCACTCGATTGATTCAAGCAACGGTTACTTTGAACCAGCCAACCAGCCATGCAAATTCAAGTTCAAATGTCCAGGCCTTACCCAGACTATCAGTTAACACAGATGGTGGCCAAATCTGTGGAATAAATGATAATTGACAATAAAATAAAACACCACCTGATGGCCATCTAAAAGTGAACCTGCAACGCCCAATAATGTAATATTTATATTGATAAGTAATTTCATACCAACGTGACATAATTGAAGTAAGTGATTCTTCACACAAAAACTACCATTTATTACCTCCACCACCGAAGGTGGATGTTGGTTACGTTTTCACCCCTGTCTGTCTATCTGTGTCTGGTGTTGGCTTAATGGTTAGGGTGGTCAGCTTGGAATCCTAGGATCCTGAGTTCAAATCCCCCTTTCTGTTGAATTAATACCAGGTGGGGTTGACTCTGCCTGTCATCCTTCTGAGGTCGGCAAAATGAGTACCAGTTTTTTTTTTTTTGTATACCTTGGTCGAGGCTCGTATGAGAGCTAACACACAACTCACAGCAAGGAGGCATGAGACAAGAGGGGCGGGAGTGGAAGGGACAAAACAGTGGGGAACAGACACATTAGGTGAACTGTGGAAGGGAGAGGGATGGGGATGGGACGGGGAACATGGCGAAGAGAAGATGGACATTTCAGGGACTTTCAGGAAGGAAAGCAGGAGAAATGAAGGAAGTGGGCTTGGGTGGATTATCGGGGGTAGAAAAGATCAAGGATTTGGATGGGGGAAGATAAGAGGTGGTGGTGAACAGCTGTTTTGAAAGCCTGGAGGGAAGAATGGGAAAGAATAGAGTGAGGAAGTTTATTCCAAAGGCGGGAAAAAAGAGGAATGAAAGAGTGAAGATGAGCAGTGATTCGTGATTTTGGTAGTTTTACCAGAAGGGGGTTGTTGGCGGACCTTGAGCGCCCTGTGGAAATGTGGTGGGGACAAATCGCAGAGAGAGCAGGGGGGGCAAGGCTGGAGAGGAGTCGGTAGAAGACAGAAAGACCACCAACCAACCTGCAGTGATTGAGTGAGAGGCCCAAAGACTCAGCTTCATTGCGGGAGATGCCGATGATCTTAAATGCCCTGGTTTCGACAGAGTGAAGCCGAGAAAGGTGGGAGGCAGGAGCACCAGCCCAGAGGAGAGAGCAGTACTCCATCAGGCTACGGACAAAAGCTTTGTAAGTGGTCAGGAGCTCAAGAGGGCCGAGGAAGGACTTAGCATGACGGAGGATTCCCAGTCGGCGACTGGCTTTTGAGGCGAGGTTGGAAATGTGACTTTCCCAGGAAAGTTTGCTGGTATCCTGTGCCGGAGTGGCAACCTGTCCAGGATTGTGCCCAATAGCCAAGGAGACTGCTTCGGCAGCACCAATGCTCTGCACAGAGTATGGTCCCAATGAATGGATGTCTATCTGTGAGCAGGATATCTCAAAAAGTTACAGGCAGACTTGGACTAAATTTGTTTGGTGGACAGTTTGCGTGAGAGACAAGGACGAATTGATTAGATGTTGGTGAAGATCTGGATCCGGATGCGGATACTACAATCTTTTAAGTGATTCTTCACCATTGAGAGGGCCAAAAACGATATACTATATTGCACGATATCTCAAAAATCTTTTAACGGATTCAAATACAACTTGGTGGACAACTCAATGGGTCTGAGAAAACAACAATTTGATTAGATTTTGGTGCAGATCTGGATCTGGATCCGGATATGGATCTGATAATTTGTTGAGTGATTCTTCACCATTGAGAGATGGGGCCAAAAAAGGTACATAGCATGTTGTTTCAAGAAGTTGTGGGTGGATTATGACAAAACTTGATTGTTGAGTTGGGTATTTGACAACAACAAGCCAATTCGATTTTGGTTCAGGTCCAGATCCAGATCTGACCTGTCAGTGGTATTCAAAAGGTAAATTGTTCAGCTTGGTAGAGGTATGAGCTCGACCAAGTGCCGTTCTAGTTTGACAATGCATTTAGCATCATTATTGCATAATTTAATATTCACTTGGTTTTTCATAGAACATTATTGTTCTATATTATGTTGCACTCCATTAAACTGAATTGCATATCATGGTAAAATGGTTTAGCTTTATTTAGATGTTTCAATATAATGCGATTCTTTCTGTTAGCTTGTTGTGCTGGAGTTCCGCATCACAAACCAACTGATCCACCTGGAGCCGCATCTGGAGGCATGCCGGGAGCATCTTCACTGGGAGCTCCACGCGTGGGAGAATGTGGCTGTCACGCTGCCTCGTATCCAAAGCCAGCGGTACCAGGTACTGTAAATGTCAGTATTGATGCTGTTTTTCGTGTGTGTGTGTGTGTGTGTGTGTGTGTGTGTGTGTGTGTGTGTGTGTGTGTGTGTGTGTCCGTCCGTCCGTCCGTCCGTCCGTCCGTCCGTCCGTCCGTCCGTCCGTCCGTCCGTCCGTCCGTCCGTCCGTCCACATCTATGTATTGTTCTAGATTTCCGCCCATTCCGCATGCGCATGACCGTTTCAGCCCATTCCAGGCCGCACGTCCACCGAACGCGACAATCTAGTCGTAGCTTCCGGACAAACGCCGAAACCCAGCTATGGGTGTTTTTAATACACCATAAACCAGCCAATTCTTCTGTCCACGCGCTACAGGGTCAATCGCCGAATTATCGATATACCTAACTTCGCGCAGACAGAAATACTGGGAGTTTATACCTCGATGGGACCTGCACGAATACGAGCCGCTTAAGCAGCTCGTTCCATATGCAAATGCTGAGTGGTTTTATATCGCCAAGTCCCGTCGGACCAGATTACGTTTTATCGGCTTTAAAAGCCAGCTAATTCTCCGTACGCACCATAGCAGTCAATGGAGAAAGTGACGCAATGAGCGGGTTGACATTCAAACAATGGGGGATTTATTTTCACACGTAAGCAGTCAATGAATGGGGATAGGGGACAAGACACATGCAAAAGCCTACAGCCGATTTCTATCGGAATGCAAGTATATACAGGCACTTAACAATTCTACTTATAAGACAAGGCCCACAGACTTCCATGCAAAACCCAAGAAAGAAATGAATCGGGCTCGTGAGCCTTTAATGCACTCAGGGCCGGGATGACCGGAACAGGCCCTGAGAGTCCGGGCAGGTTACCTCGTCACCCTTGTGGTGACTCAATGGGTCTTTGGGCCGGTGGCCTCTGGTGTCTCTGCTCGGTCCCTGTGGTGTAAACGCGCCAGTCGCTTGAGCGGCTTGGCGAGCGGCTGGCTCGGTTCCCCTCGGCCGTCCAGCCTTCACTGCGGCCTGGTCGGTCGGGCCGAGCCGACGATGCACTGGAGGAGTGAATGGGTCTTTCGCTCGACCGCTTCAGGGTCGGTTTGCCCGGACCCCCGAGCTCCGCGCTCCGACTGGCTCCCTTGGTTGCACTGGCGAACCTTCCAGCGAACGAACTCCACTGCTCTGACGAACCAACTGCACTCGCCAGCTTCACCACCAACCGCTCGGCTAACAGCCGAATGTCCCACTCGCCAACTCCTCAACTCGACTCTGGCGTCTCTGGTCGGCTTTTTATAGCCCCAAGGGGAGGGGCCGCTGTGGGCTTCGCCACCCAAAATCGGCGCCTTCCCCCTTTTCACCTTTGAACCTTCACCCAGGCTGTACCCGCCCCTCTCACACGCGGACGTGGTGGAAATCGCCGATCACACGTGGACGTGGTGGAAATCGCCGATCACACGCGGACGTGGTTGAAATCGCCGATCACACGCGGACGTGGTTGAAATCGCCGATCACACGCGGTCGTGGTTGAAATCGCCGATCACACGCGGACATGGTTGAAATCGCTGATCCTGTCGCAGCACGAGTTCGCACCGACGGCACTTTGCCGCTGTTGAGGATGTTATGGTGTTGTGGAGGAGTCGATGTGTTGTTGAGATGACGTGGTTGTTGTTGTTGAGGAGATGTTGTTTTTGTTTAAAATAAAAGATAGAGAAAGAATAACGGCTAACTCAAAGATGCACAGCCAGGCACACGAATAATTCCCTTTATACATCGGTGGGGAAATCTAACCTGGAACACACACTTATCGAAATAACTGATCTCTGGGGAACCTGAATGGTGTTCTGTGAATTTCCACCACCGTAACAGTATTTTCGCTTTAATATTTTTTCCTTTGCAACCGTTTGTCTGATCGATGTGAAACTTTAAACATAGAAGGAACACCTCATGGAGAATATTTTTTTTGATAACTCTGACATTGTAGATCACATTTTATGGCAGCCATATTGGGAAAAATTTGTACATCTCTGAAACCACTCAACGAAAAAAATTGAAACTTGGCATTTGTCATAAACTCTCCATTGGTTACATAGGATGGTCATGATGACATCATTGGTGCAGTGGTATTCCAGCCATAATTGGTTGAATCGAAATCCTTATCCAAATCTGAAACTTCATATATCTGATGTATGACCCGATGTGAATGAAGAATTAAATTTACGACGTCATCGGTCACATGGTCTGGTGGCCGTATTTGATTGAAAATAAAAAAAATGTAAACATCCTCTCCAGAACCGCTTAACAGATTGAGCAAAACTTTATACATATTGATTGACAAGCCATGGGGAATATAGTTTGAATTTTGTTTTTTTCATATTCACCTTTTTTGATGCAATTTAGCCTTTATGTGCAAAAAAGTGATTGATAAATATCCTATAATCAATCACTAATCAATAAAGCTATGGATAATGGCAATGTATGTGATATAATAGGTTGCATGGATGACACGGGTATATGGGTCATCATAGCAGTAGGCCATAATGGTAGTGTGTTCAGTCAACGATTGTATTTTTGTTCAGAATGAACACGCGAGGTGAGACTATGTGCTCTCCCGAATGCCGCTCTAGTTTGTCTTTGCTTCTGTTTCCATACATTTTCTTGATTATACTATTATAACTAAATACATTTTGTGTTCTTTGTAGCAGTACCCTATATAATGTGTTTACTGTGGTAGCTCTGCACCAACTTGAGGAATGTTGTCTTTGAGCAGGTTGGTGTACATTTTGAGTTGAGCGAGGAAGACAAGTTCTTTCGAAACCTTCACCGTAAGATGCCTGGAGGAAATTCAGCAAGAGAGGCTTCCCAGGCCGCAATACAGACTTTAATGAAGCAAGTTGAAGTCTACGTTGAGGTGTGGGCCACATTAAAGTTAGAGATAAACCATAACATTTTGGTTTAATTCCAAAATATATAGAACAAGTAGTTCAAGGACTGAAAAAATGTTCAGTTCCATCGAGATAAAACAACTATGCTACCGAAGGCCAACGTTGTTTGTAAGATGTTTCAAATTTGTTTGTCTTTCTTGCTATTTGTGTCATCCTGATCTTGGATTGATGTGCAGGTGATCTTTCCCCTGTAATTTCATGTAAAAGAAAAATATGAGATTTGTCAATTTCATTTCAGACTCAACACTGACTTCTCTGGTTTTTTCTTGACTCTAGGAATGGCTGCGCTATCAGAACCTATGGGACATGCAGCAGGAGAATGTCTACAGTAAGCTTGGTGACAATCTGGACCGATGGCAGATCCTGCTCAACCAGATGCGCAAGTGCCGTCTCACATTTGACAATGCAGAGACACGAAAAAGCTTTGGACCTGTGGTGGTCGACTACGCAAAGGTATTACTTCAGTCTCCTTATGAATTGAATGGTTTTTTTGAGCATGTAAAATATGTGCTTCAACTGTATTTGTCCTTTCATTATTTGTTATTGCCAGAATAGCAGGAGTATTTATTTAATTTATATTGAAAGCTAAATGTAGAATTAGCTCCACATAATGTCTTTCAACTTCAGCATATGTATGTCAAATCGTAATTGTAACTTATTGTGTAATGCTATCAAAGAGCCTGTCTTTACAGATGTGTTAATACCCCAAATTATATGATTTATGATTTTTAATACTGGTTTCCAGTAAGTCACGCAAGAGAATGGAGTTCCTCCTCACCCCCCCCCACCCTGAACCGCTGTGGGACTATGAATTTAATTTTTTTTTACACCCCCTAAATGCCCTCACTAACCCACACCCCCAGGAACACCTCTGGCTACGGCTTCCCCTCCACTCCCACCTCATGTTTATATGTGTACTGTACCGTCCACAAAACAGTGATGACTCCATCAACACCTTACTTTCCGAAAACATGGACCAACTTCTATCTTCTCATCCAAACTTTCTCTTCCTCATATGTGGCGACTTCAATTGTCATCATGCAGGTTGGCTAGGTGTAGGTACCTCTCTCACCTGTCATGGCACTGCAGCAAAAGCTTTCTGCGACTCATTTGGACTGACTCAATCGGTCAACTTCCTGACCTGTATCTCAACCAATGGTACTCCATCTCTTCTGGATCTGATTTTGACAAATTTCCCTGACAATATCTGCTGCTCTTCCTCCGCTCCAATCGGTTCTTCTGACCACGTCCTTGTCAAAGTGGACATCTCTCTGGCTATTATCAGAGTACCACCTCACCGCCGTCGAGTCTGGCATTTCACTCAAGCCGACTGGCAGGGTCTCCAAGCAGCAATCAAACTTATAGACTGGTCTCCTATCGCTACTTTCTCCAACATCAACTCATCCTGAGAATTCTTTCAAAGAAACTTGCTCTCCCTCATGCACAGATTTATCCCTTCTCGTCTTCAGTTGTCCTACCCTTCCTCCCGCCCTTGGTTCACTGAAGCTTGTGGTGAGGCAGTTGTCCTGAAATAACTTGCCTTTGCCTCATGGAAAGCAAACCCAACTGAGGGTAATCTCAGTTCCTTCCATAAAGCTTGGAACAAGAATGTATCTACCCTCAAGAGAGCCAGAAAACAACATCTTTCTAAGCTCAAGTCTGAACTTTCAAACCTCTGTCCCTCCTCAAAATCCTGGTGGCATCGAATCAAATCTGTTTCTGGTGTATGTTCCCCCTCCTCCCCTCCCTTACCTCAAATGGCCGCACTACTGATACCGCACGTGAAAAGGCTGAATGCCTAAACTCGGTGTTTGCAGCTAAATCTTGTGTCCAAAACCCATCGCTTTCTCTACCCACCTTACCCAGTCGCACACAACTGTCCCTGGACTCTGTGTTCTTTTCTCCTGACAAGGGGAGAGCTTGCTGTCAAACCTCGACTCAGATTCTGCAACCGGTCCAGACGGCATCAGCCCACATGTCCTGAAAACCTGTTCTTCTGCTCTTGCTCACCCTCTCTCTGTTCTATTCACCCTCTCATTTGCTCAAGGTCATCTGCCATCTGCTTGGAATTCAGCAAACATTACTGCTCTGCATAAAAAGGTGCAAAAACAGATCCCTGCAACTACAGTCCAATCAGCCTTCTCCCAATCATCAACAAGGTTATGGAATCCATCATCGCTTCAGACATGAAATCCTTCCTCTTCTCCAATGGCTTGATTTCCGATCTTCAAGTTGGTTTCAGACAGGGGCACTCTTCCGTGGATATGCTGCTTCTGCTCTCCCCACAATGGATGTAGGTCCTCAATGCCGTTCAGGAAATCAGAGCCATATCCCTAGACATATTGCATGCTGTTGACATGGTCTGGCACCCTGCCCTGCTTACCAAACTCTCTTCCTATGGTATCCAAGGCCATCTCCACTCATGGCTCGCAGACTTGCTCTCCTGTCGCAGCTCACGTGTGGCCCTAAATGGAGTTCTTTCATCCCCTCTTCCTGTCCAGGCTGGAGTTCCTCAAGGCAGCGTTCTGGGCCCTGTTCGTTTTCTGATTTTCATTGATGATCTCTTCGACTCTGGAAAATCCTCTATCTCTTTGCTGATGACTCCACACTCTGCCATACCATCTTTCATCCCTCAGACTGACAAGCAGCAGCTTCTTCGCTCTCTGCAGATCTGGGTAACATCACAAACTGGTCTAACATGTGGAACATGTCTTTCAATCCTGACAAATCTCACACTCTGTCTCTTCAAAAGGACCGTTTGGAACCCCCCCCCTCATCTACTTCCTCAACAATCCACTTGATGAAGTCCTTTCATTAAAGCTTTTGGGTCTCACTATCTGCCATGATCTTTCCTGGGAAAGCCACATTTCAAACCTGGCCTCCACAGTCAGTCGCCGACTGGGAATCCTCCGTCGTGCAAAGTCCTTTCTCAGCCCACCTGAGCTCCTGACCACATACTGTTACGAATCTGGCAGCCATGATCACTCAACATTCAGGTCCTTATTGAACAGTTATATCGATAAGTGTGTGTTTATAGTTAGGGCCCCCTACCTGTGTCTAACGGGAATTACATGTGTGCGCTGCGGAGGTTCTTTTACAACAAATCTCCTTCACTTCACTTCGCACACTGACACCATTGCCCACGTGCATTCGGCCACGTACGTGGGTGGAGATTTCCTTTGCCTCAGACCGGGACTCTACCCAGGAAGGCAGGAGCGTGCCCCTTGTCTAATCACGCCACAGAAATTGACTTTCCCACGACACGCTGGCCAATGAGGGTTGAGATGGCCACAGAAGGCGACTTTCCCACGACACGCCGGCCAATGAGGGTTGAGATGGCCACAGAGGGCGACTTTCCCACGACACGTCGGCCAATGAGGGTTGAGATGGCCACAGAGAGAGACTTTCCCACGACGCCCCATCCAATGAGGGTGGAGATCGCCTCAGACGGCGATTTTCTCACCCCGGAGGAAAAAGGAATATAAAAGGAATGCCAGGTTGGGAGCGTAGGTCATCGTCGTCTTGGGGGTCGTGGGTCTTGATGCTGGCTGGTTCGTCTGGTCCTGGGTCATCGTCGTCTCTGATATTCTCCTTGGTCTTGGTCGATTGGTGCGTGGCCGGTTGGAGAGCGTGGTACCTGGTGCTTGGAGCTGCATCGTGTTGCGGGTTTGAGTCCCACCGAGCCGGATCGTCGAAGACCACATGAGGTGGACAGGTCCAAGCACAAGCGCTGGTCTCCAGCTCACCTTTCCTCGAGCTGGAAGCCTTCAATAAAGACCTGACGGGGTCCATTTCTGTGTGTGTGTGTGTGTGTGTGTGTGTGTGTGTGTGTGTGTGTGTGTGTGTGTGTGTGTGTGTGTGTGTGTGTGTGTGTGCGTGTGTGTGCGTGTGTGTGCGTGTGTGTGTGTGTGTGTGCCCGTCTTCAAGTAGAATTGTGTAAGTGCTTTCTTTTGCTCATTGTATATTACATTTCTGATTCGGATAACTCTGCTCTTTGTGTGCTTCCCTCCCCGATTATTATTATTATAAATAAATTTCCCTATTGTTGAATGTCCCAGCTCGTTCCCTGTCATTTCTTTCATTGGCTTAGCATGCTGTATATTGAGAGATAGTGAGGGTAAATTGTTCATTTGGTCCGGCACGACTCTGGTAACTCCGCTCGGTTACACCTGATCCGAGTCGTTACCTGCGACTCGGATTGGACAGAGTCGGCCGAGGGTGTGGTTCCCCGGTAGTTAGACTGCGTGGGTGTTTAGGTACTGTATATTGAAATTAGGCAATTAACCCTATCCCACGCAGTCGAATTATTGGCGATTCACGGTCCTGTCAGTGTAAGGGACCTGAACCTTTCGGACTTATCCGAGGGTAACTATCTGAATTCCGGATGTTCGGTGGAGCCGACTCTACTGCTCCATCTAGCGGTCGTGCTCGCCACCGAAACTCGGCCCCACAACAATACAAAGCTTTTGTCCGCAGCCTGATGGAGTACTGCTCTCCTCTCTGGGCTGGTTCTCCTGCCTCTCATCTTTCTCGGCTTCACGCTGTGGAAACCAAGGCATTTAGGATCATTGGTATCTCCCATGGTGAGGCCGAGTCTGTGGGCCTCTCACTGCAGGTAGGTTGGTGGTCTTTCTGTCTTCTTCCATTTCCTCTCCGGTCTCTTCCCTCCTACTCTGTCTGCGATATATATCCCCCCCCCCCCATATCTCCGCAGGGCACTCAAGGTCCGCCAGCAACCCCCTTCTCATAAAGCTACCAAAACCACGAATCACTGCTCACCTTCACTCTATTATTCCTCTTGTTTTCTCGCCTTTGAAATAAACTCCCACACTCTCTTCAATCCCATTCTTCCCTCCAGGCCTTCAAAACTGCCATTCACCACCACCTATTATCTTCCCCCATCCAAAACCTCAATCTTTTCTTCCCATATTAATCAACCCCAAACCCACCTTCTTCAAATCCCCTTCTTTCCTTCCTGAAAGTCCCTGTAATGTCCATCTTGTATTCCCCATGTTCCCTGCCCCATCCCTCTCCCTTCCACAGATCTCTTGATGTGTCTGTTCCCCACTTTTTTGTCCTTCCCTCTTGTCTCATGACCCCATAGCTGTGTGTTTGCTCTCATACGAGCCTCAACAGTGTATACAAAAAAAAAAATTTTAATTTGCATAGCCCTTGGGACTTAGATTTTTTTTCTTTTTTTTTAAATTGCCCAAACCTTCCTGTGTACATCTCAAGTACAACCACCAGTTTTCAACTCATTCTGTCTAGCTGTTGTGGAATCTATAGAAGTCAAATAAACAACCAAACAGACACCTCTATCATTATATATACATAGTATGATGCAGAAGTGGACACCCATACCGCACTGGATTCCAATGTTCGGGTGGATAAAAGTATTGTGCATTATTGGGGATGTTGGCTTGATGGACAGTATTCCTTTTTTGTGTGTCTCTTTCCTGGTATAGCCTTCTATTTCAACAGATTCACAAAGTGAAAATGCTAAATCATTCATTATTCAGGATGAACCTCTCTGGACTTGGGTATGACCTCATCCTTGCATGCAGTTTCAAGCTACGATTGTGTGTATCATGTGCTTTTGCCAACAGGTTCAAGCGAAGGTGAACTTGAAGTATGACTCGTGGCATAAGGAGGTTCTGGGAAAATTTGGTCAACATTTGGGAATCTGCATGCAGGATTTCCACACACAGATCTCAAAGGTGCAGTGTGAGAGGAGTGGCTTGAAACAGATGGGAAATGGTTTCTTTATGGATTTCACTCTCAGGATCTTCATTATTTAGATTACTTAAATTATGAAAACATGGCTGTGTTTTATTAATTTTTTTGGCAAGGGAGATGCAGTGGTGGTGGGGCAACTGAGCTAAATATAGCATAACAATTGTGCATTTTGTGAGGAAAGCACCAAATTTGGCACACTAGTAGCCTATCATATTATGAACAGATTTGGATATTGGGCCATCTCAAATTCAGCCGCTGATGGCTGTGGCAGCCATTTTTCAAAATGGCCACCAGTGGTTACTGTTATGACATATCTGCTTTACTGGAGAGGAATGCAGGTTGATAGTGAAAGTTTATGTACTTATAATGGTCAAAGAAAGTCACAATTTGATTTGGTTGAGAAAAAAAGTTAAACTGGATGAATTAGTCTTATTAAGACACAGATTCTGAATGAAAACCAATGATAAACATTCATAGCACTATTGGCTTGGCACATGGTAGTAGAAGTGGTATGCGTGCATATTGACCCCGGAATCGAGCACAGTTGAGTTGCCAGCTTACACTTGTAGAGAATTTATGGCTGGCAACTTCACTGTACAGAAGACAAAGAACGTGTTATCTTCGATCCCAATCGACCAGGCTCATGAACAGAACAACGCATGCCTCAAAGGAGATGGTGGAGCAGTTGGCCTCACTGATAACCCAAGTGCCCTGCGGCGTTGGATGATTGCTGGGCCAGAAGTTGCCAGGGCCATAGAAGAGTTCCAAGATGGCCGTCAATACTGGGGGAGGCGAGAGGACACGCGTCATCACGACCAGACACCAAGTGTGCAAACCTCTTTCGCCAAGGATGTCCTTGCCCTTGTCAGCGTCATAGAAGAGCTTGGCAACCCCTTTGAGGAAGTGAGCATGGATCTGGTTGTCCTTGACATTAAGGAAATTGCAGGTCCTGCTGCAGTTGAGAATGTCAGGAATGTGAAGAAGATTGGCCAAGAGCAGTTCCAGGCTTTCACCAGAGAATGCCTGGTGGAAAGGACCAAGCCAATTGATTATGCAATTCGTCGGAACAAGCTGAAGGTGTTTAGCACTTCCACCCCGAGAAGTATGAGCAAAGGGAAACAGAAGCTGGCCTCTCTCAGGAACGACGTGGCACTTTTCCCACGGCTCTACATCGGTTGCCAGACGAGGGATGGAAACCTTGAAGAGTTATTTCGTTTTGAGAATCAAGCGTGTCCTCCAGCTCTCTCTGATGGAGAAAGTCTTCGTCTAGGTACGAAGAGTGATCTCAAATGCTCTGAAGAGTTCTCCAATGCCCAATCAGAGGCTCCTGATACCACCAGCCTAGTTCTTGATGGGGCAGTCATTGTCCAGATGCTGAAGCCTGCGGTAGCCAAGAACTTTGATGACTATGCCCAGGATGTCTTCATACCGTACCTGTCAACAAAGCTTCAGACTGTGTCCCGCCTGGACCTGGTCTGGGACCACTACGTTGCTGATTCACTGAAAGGTAGTGCAAGATCAAAGCGTGGAAAAGGAGTGCGTAGATGCGTGGTCGGAGCAGCAGTTATACCGGGAAACTGGCAGAACTTCCTCCGAGTGGACACCAACAAGACCGAGGTGTTCAAGTTCCTATCAGAAGCTATCTTCAGGTGGTTTGACCAGGATGACAAGCAGCTGGTTATCACTGATGGAGAGGCAGTCCTGAGCAAGCCACCGCTGCTAGACCTGGCCTTGCTCGCCCCATGCAGCCACGAAGAAGCTGACAGTCGAATGTTGTTGCATGCATCCCATGCAGCCAACCATGGTCACCACAAGATACTGATCAAGACAGTTGACACTGATGTTGTGGTGTTGGCTGTGTCAGTGGCCCAGGGACTACAACCAGAAGATGAACTGTGGCTAGCATTTGGCACTGGGAAGAGTTTTCGGTACCTAGCAGCCCACAAAATAGCAGCTGGCCTAGGACCAGAGAAGGCACAGGCACTCCCAATGTTTCACGCTCTGACTGGGAGTGACACTGTATCTAGCTTTGCTGGACATGGTAAGAAGACTGCTTGGACAATCTGGACCGTTCTGCCAGAACTTACAGACGCACTGCTGAAGCTATCCTCTGCACCAAGTGGCATACCAGACGATGTCATGCACACCATCGAGAGGTTCGTCATATTGCTCTATGACAGAACCAGCACGTGCAACGACATTGACAAGGCCCGGAAGAAACTCTTCGCGAAGAAGAACAACCTGCAGCTGATCCCGCCAACCAAGGCAGCTCTGGAAGAGCATGTGAAGAGGGCGGCCTACCAAGGAGGCCATGTGTGGGATCAAACACTGCTACTAATGCCAGAGCTGCCTCCTCCATCCAGCTGGGGCTGGGTCAAGAATGATGAGGGGGTGTACGAGCCACACTGGACAAAGCTACCCAAAGCAGCCCACACCTGCTATGAGCTGGTATCGTGCAAGTGCAAGAAGAGCTGTCTGAAGCGTTGCAAGTGCAAAAAGGCCGCACTTGAATGCACAGCTTTGTGTGTGTGTGAGGGAGAGTGCCCACAAAATTGAGAGAATATTAACAGAGCAGACTGTCACTGATTCAGAACATTTAAATCAAACATCTCTCGATCAATTTCCATGAGTGAGATGTCGGTATTCATATGAATGAGACGCAGCCCATGATTCGTTTGCAACCATGCTCAACAACCACTGACTTTACATAAGCGATGTTGCTATTCATATCAATCAGACGCAGCCCTTGATTCGTTTGCCACCATTCTCAACAACCAATTTCTATGAGTGAGATAGTCGTCCGGTACAACAAATAATTAGCAGCCATCTTGCAAAATGGGGGCTATCTTTAAACGTGAGGTGGCTGCAGGTTATGTTTTTCTTAATACAGCTTTTAATAAATGTTCAAACCAATGTTAGAGTGAAATTATAGTAACCACTGGCGGCCATTTTGAAAAATGGCTGCGACAGCCATCAACGGCTGAATTTGAGATGGCCCAATATCCAAATCTGTTCATAATATGTTAGGCTACTAGTGTGCCCAATTTGGTGCTTTCCTCACAAAATGCACAATTGTTATGCTAAGTTGCCCCACTATGGGAGTGGGGAGGGAGACAGTGAGGTCGGGGTGGAGGGGTTTTTTTTTGAACTCGATGAACAGGCCCAAGCAATAATAATAATATCCATTATTCTCTTTACCCCTTTGGAACTAATTTTCCTCAAGTTACGAATATATCTTAGCAGACTTGCATTCTTTAAATATTTGTACTAATTTCAGCTAAATCACCGAGACAAGTTATTTTGACCTGGGAGAAATAAAGGAAAGTAAATACATTGCTCGATCAAAACTTGTTTAAATTTCAGCTCAAGAAACCCTATGCTATTGCATTGTTGCAGGATATTCATGATTTGAACATTTAAATTTATCATAATAGCAAAGAACCCATTCTTATGAAATGGTTAATTCACTCAAAATTAGACTGCTTAAACCTCCCGGAAATGGCATATATCTTTCAGCCCCTCTCACCGGAATTCGTGCTTTGCCAAATATATTTACATGGAGAGAATTGGGGTCCTCCCATCCTGAACGCCCAGGACTATTAAGTTTTTTTTTTTATTTTTTATTTTTATTTTTTGCTTTTTTTTAACCACCGAAAGTCTTCCCAGACACAACCCAATTACAATCACCTGTTTTCAACTCATTCAATCCAGCAATTCAGGATTGCATACAAGTCAAACAATCACACAAGCACACTTTTTGAATTAAAGTATGATTAAATTAGCTGTAGGATCGAATACAACACTGAAAAGTTTTTTTTAAAAGATTGAATCATAACAAGAAGATGTTACGGATCAATAATATATACAACCTAATTTGAAATGTTGTTCAAATATTGTTGAAGGCTCGCCACGAGGGGAAACACTCGAATCCCTTTCAAACGCCCAGTCCTGAGTCCGCCGGGTACAGATAACGCTGCGCACCGGCAGGTTGCTAAGCAACCATGAGCGCCGATTGGGACTGCCAATCCGGGCAGGGTTACATACTTTGCGTGATACCTGTGAACCTGTGAACGACCGAACCAATTGGAGTCTCGTGCCCTCAGCGCACACGCGGATTACTGCCCAGCGATACAGTTAGTGTGTGCCTGGTTAACAAGAGCAAATTAACGGGGGAGAACTTCCCCGTGAAACTAAAGTGTGAACCATGCAGGACCAATGTAGTACAGTAGATTAAGTCAACATTTCACCAGAATCGTTCAAAATGTGAAAAAAGTGTGAAAACTGGTACACATGACTACTTTTATATGCTTTTCATATAAGAGCAGGACACACATGATCAGACGATATTACGGCCGCCATCTTGAATTTCAAAATGGCCACCACCGAAAACTATTTTTACGATATCTTGGTCACCAAGAGGCCTAAGCACTCGAATAAAGAGTCTAACCCAATGTTTTCACACACAAAGAATCCAATAAACACACTTATAATGCTCCATTTTCAGTCTTTCTGCTTTAAAATCGAAATGAGACCCTTTCATAAACAACTAAATACTTAAAAGTGTTTGCTCGATGTTTGATATCCAAATGCTATGAGCGTGTGGAAATGGCTTTCTCCAATTTAATTGGTAGCGTCTCTTTTGCTGGTAGAATATTCAGAAGTAGCACCAGCAGGTCTATGACAAACTGACTTGTATGCACCAGTTGTTGCAGATCAAGTAAAAGCTGAATCGAGCGTCATGTCCGCATCCGGAGAGAAAGAAGACGGCTGGTTGAGTGCAATGTTAGAATTTGTATCAAACAAGACGGAACTTGATACCAAAGACTTTGTCTCATGGGCAGCTTACCATGCCAATAGGCAATAGATGAATGTGTTGAAGTCTTTTCTTTCAAGCTTCTGGGTCTCACTATCTGCCATGACCTTTCCTGGGAAAGTCACATTTCCAACCTTGCCTCAAAAGCCAGTCGCCGACTGGGAATCCTCCGTCGTGCAAAGTCCTTCCTCGGCCCTCTTGAGCTCCTGACTACTTACAAAGCTTTTGTCCGTAGCCTGATGGAGTACTGCTCTCCCCTCTGGGCTGGTGCTCCTGCCTCCCACCTTTCTCGACTTCACGCTGTCGAAACCAGGGCTTTTAAGATCATTGGCATCTCCCGCAATGAAGCTGAGTCTTTGGGCCTCTCACTCAATCACCGCAGGTTGGTCGGTGGTCTTTCTGTCTTCTACCGACTCCTCTCCAGCCTTGCCCCCCTGCTCTCTCTGCGAT
The DNA here is from genome assembly GCF_056783735.1 of Eptatretus burgeri. NCBI lineage: Eukaryota > Metazoa > Chordata > Myxini > Myxiniformes > Myxinidae > Eptatretus > Eptatretus burgeri. Next base: position 14,134,694 of record NC_140969.1, read on the forward strand.
TTGTCCCAACCACATTTCCACAGGGCGCTCAAGGTCCGCCAACAACCCCCTTCTGGTAAAACTACCAAAATCACGAATCACTGCTCATCTTCACTCTTTCATTCCTCTTTTTCCCGCCTTTGGAATAAACTTCCTCACTCTATTCTTTCCCATTCTTCCCTCCAGGCTTTCAAAACAGCTGTTCACCACCACCTCTTATCTTCCCCCATCCAAATCCTCGATCTTTTCTACCCCCGATAATCCACCCAAGCCCACTTCCTTCAATTCTCCTGCTTTCCTTCCTGAAAGTCCCTGTAATGTCCATCTTCTCCTCGCCATGTTCCCCGTCCCATCCCCATCCCTCTCCCTTCCACAGTTCACCTGTGTCTGTTCCCCAATGTTTTGTCCCTTCCACTCCCACCCCTCTTGTCTCATGCCTCCTTGCTGTGAGTTGTGTGTTAGCTCTCATACGAGCCTCGACCAAGGTATACAAAAAAAAAAAAAAAAAAAAAAAAAAATCAGCTGAGATCAGACCAGTGTCACCCATTGCATTGATGCCTTTGTTCACAGAACCAGCACATACGCCAGCTATGATAGCACATGCTATGCGTCTCGTGGCTAGGACGATTCAGCATTTGCACCCTGATCAAATACCTGTGATAACCATGGATCAGCCATTATATTCCATTGCGAAACAAGTCCAGTGGGCATGGCCAGACCATATTGGCGAGGCTAAATTTGTGGTGGTAATGGGAGGTCTCCACATAGAGATGAATGTGTTGAAATTACTTGGAGATTTCCTCAGTGGTAGCGGATGGACAGCAGTTCTTGTGCAGTCTGAAGTCACAACCTCTGGTCGAGCTGATGATATGTTGAAGGGTTCGCATGTCACCAAGTCTCGCGATGTACACCAAGTAACGGCTGCAGCTTTGCACCTCCTTCGGAAATCTGCGTACATCACATATTATGCCAAATCACTTGGACCAGATGATGACACGATGAATTTTGAAACTTGGCATCAAGTCAATTGCAGTAAGGTTCCTCAATTCCAATACTGGGCTTTGGTTCTGGATCTTGAACTTCTACTCTTGCAATTTGTGCGTTCTCTGCGTGAAGCAAAGTTTGAGTTGTACGTTCAGTGCCTTGGACAAATTGTTCCATGGATGTTTTCTTTGGATCATACAAATTATGCAAGATGGCTCTCTAAACATATCAAGGACATGGTACAGCTTTGTCAGCAAGTGCCGTCACTTCATGAGCAATTTGAGAAGGGTAACTTTGTGGTGCAGAGATCACCTCACACTTTCTCTACTATGGCTATGGACCAATCCCACGAACAGATGAATGATCACATCAAAGGAGATGGCGGTGTGATTGGAATCACTGATAATCCTGCTTTGATCAAGTGGATTACAGCTGGTCCTGAAGTGGCTCGAATCATCGACAAGTTTGAGAGTTCATTTGGAAATACTTCCACAAAATATACAGAGCACCATGATCAGGGACAATCCATTCAGTTGAAATTTGCCCAACACGTTAAAGCTGTGGTTGCAACATTTGAAGAATTAGGTAATCCCTTCACAGAAGATACAAATGATCTGATTGTGCTGGACACAAAGGAGGTGATGACAGAAGATGCAATCTTTCGGCTGAGGAATGTGGAAGCAGATGGGCAGTCAAAATATGACACATATGCTGCTGAACGCTTGGAGCAGTGAATAAAACCAATTTCAGACATCACACCAAAGAACAACATGGCTCCCTTCCACAAGACTTCACCCTCAAATCACTCCAGAACATCACACCAAATTAGGACTCTGAAAAGCAACTGTGAGTTGTTTGGCAGAATGTACCTATCTTGTCAGTCCTGAGAAGGGGACATGGATGAATGCTTCAGTCATGAAAACCAGGGATCACCACCTTCTCTATCAGACATGGCAGAACTGAGGCAGTGTACTAAATCACACCTTATGAGATGTTTCAACAAGCTGGCTACTAGTATGGCTTCTGAGTGTGGTCCAACAGAGGTAGATGCCAAGATTCTCGATGGATCTGTTATAGTCAATATCCTGCTTGACTATTGATAAAGTCAATAGTCCTGCTCAACATTCGGAGACTTTGCTGAAAATGTGTTCTTGCCTTATCTGCTGAGAAATCTGCAAAACACAAAATGTCTGGATGTTATATGGGATCGATATATTGACAACAGTTTGAAGAGTTCAACGAGAAAGAGGAGGGGAACAAGGAGCCGCATTATTGTCACAAATTCTACGCCAATTCTGCAGAACTGGCAGAGCTTTCTTCGCATGGACCAAAATAAGAGTGAGCTGTCACAGTGCGTCGCTAAGTTATCCACACAAGAGAAGAAGCCATATAGCACACAAGATACCAATGTCATCTTTTCCCAAGAGTGCAACAGAGAATCTTCTCGAGCTCCATGCAAACATGAAGAAACCGATACGAGATTATTCTTGTATGCTCTCCATTGTGCACAAAATAGCCATCACAGAATCCTGATCAGGTCAATCGACACTGATGTTGTTGTCCTAGCAATGGCCATACTTCACACTTTATCCCTTGACGAACTATGGGTTGCATATGGAGTCAAGAAACACTACAGGTTAATACCGGCTCACACGATTGCAAACGGTCTTGGTGAAAATAAGGCCAAAGCTCTTCTGTTCTTCCATGCCTTCACTGGCTGTGACATGTCGTCGTTATTCAGTGGTATTGGGAAGAAAACCGCTTGGGATACCTGGACCAATTTCCCTGATATAACGGACACTTTCTTGAGTTTATCCCAAGAGCCTTCATCAGTCTCAGATGAGAATGTGTGTCAATTGGAAAGGTTCGTCATACGTCTTTATGGTAGAACCAGTGAATGCACCGAGGTGAATCAGGCAAGGAAGCTTCTGTTCGTGAAAGGAAGCCAAATAGATTGCCTACCCCCCACAAAGGCAGCCCTCACGGAACATATCAAGAGGTCGACATACCAGGCAGGACACATCTGGGGCCAAGCGCTGATATCGAAGCAGCAGTTACCAAGCCCATGTGACTGGGGATGGACGAAGAATGCCATTGAACAGTGGATACCTTTCTGGACAGCCCTTGCCGAGGCGGACAAATCCTGCACAGAGCTGATCAAATGCGGCTGCAAAAAGGCATGCAGACCACCATGCAAATGTTTCTGTGCATCTCTCCCGTGCACTGAACTTTGCCATTGTGCAGGAACATGTTATCAGACAGAGTGAAGTCAAAACTGTATCTCGACCAGATGAACTACACTTGGGACAGTGTATATGTCATTTTAAAGCAGAAAGACTGACAAAAGAGCATTTTAAGTGTGTTCATTGGATTCCTTGTGTGTGAAAACATTGGATTAGACTCTTTATTCATTTTGCTCGGTCTCTTGGTGACTGAGATATCGTAAAATATTATTTTTGGTGGTGGCCATTTTGAAATTCAAGATGGCGGCCGTAAATGTATTCTAATCAGGTGTGTCCTGCTCTTATATGAAAGAACGTATAAAAATGAACATGCATGCCAATTTTCACACTTTTTTTCACAAACTGAATGATTTTTCTTTAATCGACTGTACTAATGGGGAGAAGAAGAATACAGACGGATCAGTACATTTATAAGCAATTTATTATGAAGCAAGGGTGAGCCCTTTGCTTACATGGTTGCTTTATGCAGCTTCTTCACCGAGAAGAGTATGGGAGGAGTCGATTTTTAAAAATAAAATCCCAGCCACCTGGGTTTAATTGATTAGGTGAAAGCTAATTGGTTATTCCCTCCATTCACATGTGAGAGATGTGGGTAGGTTCTCGTTTTTCATTTATATGTTGACTGCTTTTGACGTTTACACGTGGCACATGCTTGGGAGCCTTGATGAGTAAGCATTTGTGTCTGTTCTGTCGCTGATGACTCACCAACAAGTGATGAAACTGGTCTGGCAGCTGAGGGGGTGTGTCGCATTGGGATTCTCATGTGTGTACTGTTTATGAACATCTTTCCAGCTGTGGAGGAAATCTGGGAAGGGTTAGAAACAGCAAAGGGCTTACCTTGGAAGCCTTTCATGGTTGCTTTATGCAGCTTCTTTGGCTATAAGAAGAGGTTGGGAGGAGTCGAGATTAAATATATATATATATATATATATATATATATATATATATATATATATATATATATATATATATATATATATATATATTTTCCAGCCGCCTCGATTTCAAAGTCAAAGGGCAGAGGAGCTCCTTGTGAGCCAACGGCCATCCATATCTAGTGACCACCTGTGTGTGCTGACGTCCTCCTACAGTTGGGTTACTTTTTAAGGAGTTTGGTAGCAGGATTTGCACTCCATCCACCATGAAACCCTTCACTCTGCAAAACACAAAAAAAAAATCTGAAAAACCACTCTGTGGGAGTACCCACTGTGCAGCTGCCCTCCGCAGGGCAGCTCACTGGATAACGGAATTGAGGCAAAGCCTTCGGGTCCCCCGCTCTTTAATAGGAGGAAAACCATGGGGTAACCTTCCCGGGTCAGATTGCGGTCGTGTGTGTCGGGGTGGTACTGATGTGTCGTTCACCAGACGGCAGTCTCCTTGCGTTAAACTGAAGCAGTCCCTTCGGGTGAGCGCCTGGATTGTCCTATCCCTAAGAGAAGATGTTCACCTGTCTTATCATCTGAGCTGAAGCTCCTGAACTTCGGTATTGCAGCACTATCTGCGGTTCGGAGACCGGATAGTGGTGAGATCATAGCGGGTGGTTACACCAACTATTGGTCTGGTTACTTTGATGGTTACCATGCCCAAGGAGTTGCTGTAGCTGTGTCAAATAATAATTGAGGTCACATCATTCAACAAGTGTATTGTGAGATGAAGAATTAGTCACTCCTTGGGTGTCGCTTCCCTGGTCTCTGTATATGCTCCGACTGAGGCGAGTGATCTCACTGTGAAGGACGCATTTTATGCCACACTCGAGTCTGTGGTTGATCAGTGCCCCAGTCGAGATACTCTTCTAGTCTTGGGGGATTTCAATGCAACGACTGGAACTGATAGGGATGGTTATGAGACACTTGTTGGTCCCCATGGGTCTGGAACTGTGAACCAGAAAAACACTAAGTTCCTTGACTTTGCAAGAAGTTATGGACTTAGGGTGGCTGGTTCCTGGTTTCAGCACCCACAGGCTCATCACTGGACTTGGTATTCCAATGCTGGTGGTGTGGCAAAGGAGATTGACCGTGTGCTTGTTGATCGTCGCTGGAGGATGATTCAGAACTGCAAGGTCTACCGGAGTGCTCAGTTCCTCAATACTGACCACAGGCTTGTGGTAGCAACTCTGAAGTTGCAGCTTAAATCTAGGAGAATGGTACCATCCCAGCCTTGGGTGGGTGTTGGCAAGCTCAAGGATGAGAGGGTAGCGGAGGAGTTTGCGAACAGGCTGAGGGGGATTTGGGGGGTCTGGGTGCTTTGGGGAATGTGGAATGCCTTTAAGACCACCGTTCTTGATGTTGCCAGTGGATGTCTTGGAACTCATTGTGGGGCGAAGAAGAATTTTGACTCAAGGGACACTGGATACCATCAACCAGAGTTGCAGGGACAGGCTTGATGACAGAGCTGAGCTGTTGAGAAAGTTGAGGTGCAAAACTGTCATGCGCTGAGGATGAACAAGAAGCCGATGTGCGAGGAATCTGTGAGGGGGTGGGGCATCACCTGTGGTCAAGTGATTCTCGTCCTGCTTACAGGGGAATTTATGCATTGCATTCATCCAAGCCCATCCCTTGGTGTACTGCAGTGAGAGCAGAGTGTGGTGGGCTCTTGACAGAGGAGTCCGAAGTGAAGGTCCGCTGGGCCGGTTACTTTGAGCGGCTGGACCAGGCTAATCCACCAGCTATTGAGTTGGATGTCTGGGGTGTTATTATCCCTCTTGCTGACCCTCCATTCAACTGTCGTCCACCTTCGTTTGTGGAAACACAGGCTGTGGTGAACCGGTTGAAATGGGGTAAATCTCCAAGGGTTTGTGGCATCCATGCTGAACCTTTCAAAGCTGGTGGAAATGCTGTACTCACGTCGTTGCATGCAGTTCTGTGCTCTGCCTGGAACACAGGCATCATCCCAAATGACTGGAAGAGAGGCCTTGTTGTCCCTCTCTGGAAAGGGAAGGGTGATCGCCAGGACTGCAAAAACTACCGAGGGGTGACGCTGCTCTCATTTCCAGGGTGAAGTCTTTACTCGGATAATTCTTGATTTGGTGCGCCACCATTTGCTTTGTGCATCAGTGCCCAGAGCAGTCAGGCTTTACACCAAAGAGGTCAATGATTGACCGTATCCTTGCCCTTCAGGTGCTCACTGAACGCAGATGAGAGTTTTGGCAGGGCTGCTTGCAGCTTATGTGGATCTCTGCAAAGCGTTTGATTCAGTGATTTGGGATGCTCTCTGGAGAATTATTGGCCTTCTTGGGGTGCCACCAAAACGGATCAATCTGATGTCTGAACTGTATTCTGGTACTGAGTGTGCTGTGAGATGTGGTAATACCATCTCTGACATGTTTCCATTTGTTCCTGAAGTTCCTCAGAGGTGTGTTCTGACCCCAACAATTTTCAGTGCTTCTATGGACTGGATTCCACGGAGGATGTCGGAGAGATCAAGCTGTGATATGTCATGATCTCTGGCCTTGATTTCATGGATGATGCAGTCATCTTTGCGGAGACACTGGATATCCTTTTGGGTTCCCTTGAGGTGCTGACTGAGGATTCGGTGCTGCTGGGATTACGGGTTTTGTGGGTCAAAACTAAGATCCAAGCTTCCAAGGACATCTTGGAAGCTGCTGTCTTGTGTGTACCTGTTTGTTGTGAGGATGTTGAGGTCACAAAGAGATTCATTTACTTTGACAGTGATATTCATTTCTCTGCCGGTTGTGAGCCAGAGGTCTATAGACGTCTGGGTCTGGCTTAAGTAGTCATTGATTCACTGGATCATGGGGTGTGGCGCTGTTGGTACCTGTGCAGGAGGACGAAAGTCCGAGTCTTCAGATTCTTGGTGCTCTCAGCCTTCCTCTTCGGATGTGAGACTTGAACTCTGGCCAGGGATCTGAGATGGAGACTTAATTCCTTTGGTATCAGGTCTCTTCGGAGAATCCTTGGGGATCGCTGGTTGGATTTTGTGTCCAACAAGCGGTTGCTGAGAGCAAATCAAATGAGATTTGTTTCCTGCATAGTTCGTGAGCATCAGCTGCGGCTGTATGGACATGTGACTCGTTTTCCTGACGCTGATCCTGCTCACCAGATTCTCTCAGCGAGGGAGCCTCGTGAGTGGAGGAAGCCAATGGGCCGACCATGTGCCTCGTGGTTGCAGCAGGATGATTGGCATCTCAAGGAGATGAGGATGGGCCAGGCATCTGCCTGGGAGATGGCCAGACGGAGGCCCATGGAGTACTGGCGGAAAGTGGACTGAGCGACGCGCTGCTCCGGTGCATGCTCCCACACGTCACCTGACCTGGGTTTAATTGATTAGATGAGAGCTACTTGTTTATTCCCTCCATTCACAGATGAGAGATGTGGGTGGGTCCTCGCTTCATATATATATATATATATATATATATATATATATATATATATATATATATATATATATATATATATATATATATACAGTGGTACCTTTACATACGAATGTTTCAGGTTACGAAGCGCCTCAACGGGAAAATATTGCCTTTAGTTACGAAGGTGTTTCAGGATACGAAGTCAAAAATACAGTACAGTACGCGCTGCTTTTCGCTGCTCCCAGAGTTTCCCGAACGTAAACAAACTTGTGGCTGCTCTGCCATT
>NC_140969.1:14147500-14162500 GCF_056783735.1 Eptatretus burgeri
GCCCATGAAGTTGGCTGGCCTCTGCCTTGAAGCAAAACACGGCCAGCCAATGAAGTTGGCCAGCCTTTGCCGTTCAGTGGAGGTTGGTGGAGGGAGTGCGGTGGTGCTGGCCACTTGGAAGGCGGGCTCGGACCTACCTACCTGTCTCCCTCCCAACCTATCGCCTTTGCCTGTCACTGTACATACCCACTCCCTTAATTTGTCAAACCCCAATTTAGCCCCAACTTAATTTTTTTGTTGTTTTTATTTTTACTCCCCCACTATAAATCGTCCCCTAACCCCCTTTATCGTCCTTGTTCGGCTAACCTATCCTGTCACCTAGCCTACTCCCAACCCCTACGTTCCCTTCCCGGAGGGGAATAAGGGAGAGCTAACGTCCTGTGTCGAGGCCCAACTCAAGCCTCAGAATGGCCTCCCCAGAGTTCGGCGATCTATAACCAAAGTGGGTCCAGCGGCACACAACGACAGCGAGGGGATGGATGGTGCGGAGGGGTACATCTCCTAATCTACCCTAACCATTTAACTGTTAAACTACCCCGGGGCTTTCAACAAGCGCCTCTCGCTTAAACTATTGGTTCTAACAACCCAGATTCCCGTCGCCTGTGTTGGTGTCCTTACAATTTCGGGCCTCGCCCCCCAATTTTCTCTCCGTGCCCTCACACGGTCTCCTGGCTGGGACACGTGGCTCCCTTTGGCAGGCACGACCCTCTGCCGAATCTCCCGCTATGGCACCCCCGGGCACTACACTGCCTCCGAGCCTACCAGCTCCCTAACACCGGGGAGTGCCCCCCATGGCACCTCCCCTGAAACGCACACGTGGCAGGCCGGCCTCCCGGGCCCCTTTCCGAGGGTCACCCGTGCCCACAACACTGCCCACGCGGCTAATGGCGCCCCGCGCCCCCGCACCAAGCAGGCGCACCCGTGCCCACTACTCTATCCCGGCCCCCCATGGGCCCATGGCCTACCGCGGCCGACTAGCCTGGTGCCCGGGGTACCCACTCAGCGATACTCACCTTTCGCAGCCACGCTCCCAAGCCCGTCAACAGGGCTCCTGCACCGCTCCAAATGGGTCTCGAGCCTACTTTCCCACCAACAACAAAACGACCTCCATTTTTCAATTTGACTAACCCAGCTAACTCACTTTACTCTGACCCCGGGGTCCCTTGGGCGGGAGTCACTCCTCCCCCCAATCACTCATCGCACCATGCATTCCCCATTCGCTCCACTCACACAGACCCGCTGGCCTCACTCACTCATCATGTACTCACCTCTCAACTCTTCAACACACACACCGCTGAACTCTGCCATCCTTCTAACTACATCCCCTAACTAACTCGTGCTCCCACGTCGTCCCTTACACTAATAGCACGTTCCTTTTAACACTACGTAGCTAAACTACGTCAACTCTACACATCCACAAGTCTGTCACTGTTCCCAAATAAATCATTTTATTTCCCATTTTCCCATCCTAAATCTGGCTACAATCCCTCTAACTAATCCATTCCACGGACTCCATGAGGACTTACCCCTGCCCCATGAAGTCGGTCTAACTAAGCTAACCCTTCCCCTAACTAGTTTCCATCCTGTGCCCAGGTAAGGGGGTCTTTCACCCTTGCCCAGGAATCCTGTACACCCGAAAGTGAGGCTTGCTTTTTTTTCCCATGCGCAGCACCTGCGCGGCAACTCAGAGCTCGCGCACTTTGCACCTGCCCGTGACGTCATGCAGCTGCACGTGTTCCTCGTCCCTCCTTGGACGGGACCATCCGGCAGAGATACCCCTCCTGCCGGATTCCAACCCCACGTGCAGCCATGACGTCACCGTGCGCATAAAAAAAACAAGCCCCACGTCTCGAGGGGTTCCCCACGCGAACACATGTGCTTTGCCCGTTGGAGCTTAACACACACGATCGCGTGGAGAACCCGTCCGGTCCAAATCCGTTTACCTGCCTAAACTTTGTCCGTCCGCGGGATCGGCAAATCCACCGCGTGCGTTTCCGGACCGGGACTTCACTCTCGCAAGCGAGCACGTGGTGGTCTCGTGCGTTGCACAGCACGAACCGCGTGCTCACTGCTGGGTGAACCCGGCACGGTCCTCGAAACAACTACAGCCGCTACTCGGCTTTCTCTCCTCTGTCGCCGTCGTCGTCTCCATTCCACCCACGCACACCTGCGTGTTACGACGCACACAGTCCACACCATCACATTCACACCGGGAGATGCGGCTGCGTGCTCCCGCATGCCAACCGACATCTCCCTCACATACCGCTCTCTCACACACACGGTCTCCCTTGCACACAGCGACCTTGCACACGGCCGTTCACTCACGCGTGCCTCACTACTCTCACACCGTGCCTCATCCACACACGCGGGGGCACTCACCCGCGGTACCTCACTCATACACACGGCGACACTCACACACGCGGTCTCTTCCACACACCGTCCCTCACTCACACACGCGGGGGCACTCACCCGCGGTGCCTCACTCGCACTCCGTGCCTCATCCACACACGCGGGGCACTCAACCGCGGTGCCTCATCCACACACCGTGCCTCACTCATACACGCGGGGGCACACACACGCGGTCTCTTCCACACACGGTGCCTCACCCACACACGCGGGGGCACTAACCCGCGGTGCCTCACTCACACTCCGTGCCTCACCCACACACGGCGTGCTGGGAAGCACACACTCTGGCACCATCGCCACCACACCACTCACACACGGGGTCGCTTCCACACACGGTGCCGCACTCACACCTTGCACCACACACACAGGGACAACCACACTGGGGACTTGTGTCCCCACAAGGGTCTCCGGGGCCTCTATACCCCCCAAGCTCTCCGTGCACCCGTCCACAGCACCCGTCCCCTCAACCTCGCAAAGCACGACCGAACTCACCTGGTCGTGACTCGCCTCAAGGGGGCATACTCCCTCCCCTCGTTCCTGGAGGAGGCCATCCAGGTGCTCGCACTGGGTCTCTACCCAGTCCGCCAGCTCACCCCCATTATCCTCCACTACCTCTGTGTGTGTGTGTGCGTCACTTACCCCGTCTTCCTCGTGTAGTCTCTCCTCTATGGTTCCCTTCCCGGCTACCGTCACTGCCAACTCTTCACCCTTTACCTCCCTTGTCTCCACTATTATTATTTCCTTTGTCACGGCCTTCATGCCCGCCTGCAGGCTTCGGCCCATGTTCTGCGTCTCACCCCGCAGCTTTTTCATTTCTTCTTTCATGTTTGTTTCCATTCCGTTCATTTTTGTATCCATCTTTTCGTTTATTTGTTGTGTATTCGCATCCATCGTCGTTTTCACTTCATTCATTTGCTTGTTCATGTCTTTCATTTCGTTTTTTATTTCATTTGTCATTGCCGCCAGCATGGCGCATAGCTGGGCCACGTCGGGTGCGCTTGAGTGAACCGTTTCGGCAGGGGTTGGGGAAGGGTCTTGGTGGAGAGTGGGGGGGGAGGTGTCATACACCGCGGCCGCTGCCGCACCCACCTCGGGCCCTGGGTTCAGTTGGGCGAGTCCGTGTTCCTGCACAATCAACATTTCCTGCTCGGGGATTCCATCCTGGACCATGGACTCTACATTATTACACATATACATTTCTAATACCCCCGGCTCCCGCTCGCCTTGAGACGCCATCTTGCTTCTCGTGAAGGGTTATTTTAACTCGCTCGTAATTTGGAGGGAATCGGGGGTCGCTTCTCTCACCCCTGGACCGATTCCCGTGAATTTAGCCGGAGACAGGACAGCCCGTTTTCCTGTTCTCCGATACCAGTGCCGCGAGGAGGGCGATGAATTTGTATCCCACTCCTGACACCAGTGTTGCAGTCTTCGCGCCCGCCGGCGTGCTGACGGCCACGTAACTCGAATCGCGGCACGTCGCCCACCGGACGGACAATCCAGTCGTGACCCTCTCGGACTAACGCCGGGAACCAGTCACGGGTGGACCTTTCGGTCTCACCGCGATCGAGCCAATCAGCCCCCGCGTGGGATAGGGTTGCTCGCCAAATTCGAACTACCTAAGTACCCACGCGGAGGGTAGACCGGGCGATCGCACCTCGCCGCAGGTCGACTTCGGACACGGGCCACTTAAGCGACCCGTTCCGTACTATCAGAATAACCGAGCGGTGTTATCGTCGACCTCGACGGTTCGATTAATTATCGGGCGTACTCAGCCCACTACCAACCCTTTACGTGAAGCAAGATGAGGGTTCAATGGGGGAAAAGACGAAGCGAAGCGGGAGAACAGTTCAACAATAAAGCACATTTATTCGCGGCACACGGAAAGCACACAAATACAATTCCACCAAATGCACACAAAAAAAAAAAAGAAAACACAATTCCATTTACACAAAAAGCAAACATAAAAGTGAAAACACAGTGCAGAGCTAATACCGACTACCGAGCACACGGCAACACTTATACAATTCTACTTCACAGACGGCGCCGACAACACATACCCAAAACCAAGGAAAAGAAATACCTCAAGAATGAGGCAGGCCTGAGGCCGAGACCGGGTCGGGCCTACCCGTCTGGTGATGAGACGCGGAGCGGCGATGGCCCCGCAACCCGCGGGCCTCGCGGACAGTGCCTGGCAGGGGGTGGGAACGGGGCCCCCTTGGTCGCACTATCTCAGCGCGGGGGGAAACAGGAGGGGGTTGCTGATGCTCGGGGTATAGAGGATCTTTATTATCCCTGGTGTGCGTCTCCACCTCGGCCAGGTCGCGCTGCCGGCCTCCCTCGGGCGTGCAGCTCCTGGCACCGACGCGAGCACCCCCTCGTCCGACTCTCTTCAGCTTCTCCAGCCACTGCAGGCTTCGGGCTCCAGACTTCCACACTCGTCCCCTCCGTTCCGACTCCTTCTCGTTCTCGTTCTCCTTTCCCTTCTCGTTCTCCTTCGTTCCGACTCCTTCTCGTTCTCGTTTGCGACTCTCCCTGACTGACGAACACCGTCCTTTTATCCCCCCGTAACTTCGCCTTTGACCCCCTCCCTTTGACCTTTCACCTCGCTCCCCATTGGCCCGAGAAAAAGTGGGCGTGAAGGATTTTTGATCCACAAATTTGCATATATCGATCGCCCTGGGGGCGGGGCCAATTCGCCCCTCGCTCACCAATTGGACGGCAAAAAGTGGGCGTGTGTCGTTTTTGATCCGTTTTTTGAAGCACAAAATCCGTGATTTTGTACACTCTGTTCGACGCGCGTTCTGCATGAGTCCAACACCGGTACCCACAGCGGGGCAAGAACGGTGGCGATGCTACGGTTGCGAGGTGTGACGTGAAGGTCATGGCGGTTGTGGTGAAGCGGTGGTTGTGGTCGGTGGTTGATGTTGTGGTTGTGATCATGGCGGTTGGTCCAAAATAAAGATAGTGAAAGAAAAACGGCTATCCTGAAGAGTCGCAGCTCGCATAAATGACATGTATTCCCACTAGACAACGGGTTTGGGCCTAACTACACATGTACTTACAGAGATACCTCACCTAAGGGACCTGAATGGTGGTTTGCGAATTTGGTAACCACAACACTACCCCCTTCCCTTTTTACAGACTCGTCCCGAGTCGTCAAATTTTCGTGTGCCATCATGTGTAGTTTTCCCCTAGTACATTTTACCTACGGATCCCTGAGTGCGACATTCATGGTATTCGTGTCCCCAAAATAAATAACCTGAGGGCTGCGTAACTATCTAAACAAACTCACTCACACGGACGACTTAAATAAAATTGCCGGCGCTAGACAGACATGCCGGGGGCGCACTCATATGTACAGTACATCTTAACCTTAACTTACAAATTTTACACTAAACCATGGCCCAGGATCACTGAACTCTGCAAAGAAAAGCAGTTAGCAGGGAGCCAGGTTGCCCACATGCAGTCTCTGGCTCAAACAATGCAGGTGACAGGGAACGTGGCTGGCTGCTCACACGCAGTCCAAGGCCTTCCCTTTTTGAACTGAACGCAGCGAACCACAACGGTGCATGGGCCGCACAAACGCAGTCTCCGTGCCAGCCCAAGCGGCACACGCAATGAGCACAACGAATGAATGGATGGATGGCTTGAACTGAATGCAGTGAACCACAACGGTGCATGGGCTGCACAAACGCAGTCTCCGTGCCAGCTCAAGTGGCACACGCAATGAGCACAACGAATGGATGCATGGACACAAACACGGTGCACGGGCCGCCACTGCAGGCCCGTGTTGTAGCTGCCAACAGGGCAGTTCTTGCAGCTTGCGAACTGTTGCTTTTACGATCCTGGCGCACATGGCAATGAACAGGGGGGGGCAAAGCAAAAATTGAACGGGGCTGGTGAACATGGGCAGTGGGCATGGCATGGCAAAGGTGCAGGCAACACAGCCCGCAGAAGAAGGCCGCTGCAGGCAAACACAGCCGGCAGATGAACTGGCCGGCACAGGCCTTGAAGTACCACAGCTGCAGATGATCCGGCCGGCACAGGCCTTGAAGCAAAACACGGCCAGCCGATGGCACAGGCCTTGCAGCAAAACAACAGCTGCCCATGAAGTTGGCTGGCCTCTGCCTTGAAGCAAAACACGGCCAGCCAATGAAGTTGGCCAGCCTTTGCCGTTCAGTGGAGGTTGGTGGAGGGAGTGCGGTGGTGCTGGCCACTTGGAAGGCGGGCTCGGACCTACCTACCTGTCTCCCTCCCAACCTATCGCCTTTGCCTGTCACTGTACATACCCACTCCCTTAATTTGTCAAACCCCAATTTAGCCCCAACTTAATTTTTTGTTGTTTTTATTTTTACTCCCCCACTATAAATCGTCCCCTAACCCCCTTTATCGTCCTTGTTCGGCTAACCTATCCTGTCACCTAGCCTACTCCCAACCCCTACGTTCCCTTCCCGGAGGGGAATAAGGGAGAGCTAACGTCCTGTGTCGAGGCCCAACTCAAGCCTCAGAATGGCCTCCCCAGAGTTCGGCGATCTATAACCAAAGTGGGTCCAGCGGCACACAACGACAGCGAGGGGATGGATGGTGCGGAGGGGTACATCTCCTAATCTACCCTAACCATTTAACTGTTAAACTACCCCGGGGCTTTCAACAAGCGCCTCTCGCTTAAACTATTGGTTCTAACAACCCAGATTCCCGTCGCCTGTGTTGGTGTCCTTACAATTTCGGGCCTCGCCCCCCAATTTTCTCTCCGTGCCCTCACACGGTCTCCTGGCTGGGACACGTGGCTCCCTTTGGCAGGCACGACCCTCTGCCGAATCTCCCGCTATGGCACCCCCGGGCACTACACTGCCTCCGAGCCTACCAGCTCCCTAACACCGGGGAGTGCCCCCATGGCACCTCCCCTGAAACGCACACGTGGCAGGCCGGCCTCCCGGGCCCCTTTCCGAGGGTCACCCGTGCCCACAACACTGCCCACGCGGCTAATGGCGCCCGGGCCCCCGCACCAAGCAGGCGCACCCGTGCCCACTACTCTATCCCGGCCCCCCATGGGCCCATGGCCTACCGCGGCCGACTAGCCTGGTGCCCGGGGTACCCACTCAGCGATACTCACCTTTCGCAGCCACGCTCCCAAGCCCGTCAACAGGGCTCCTGCACCCCTCCAAATGGGTCTCGAGCCTACTTTCCCACCAACAACAAAACGACCTCCATTTTTCAATTTGACTAACCCAGCTAACTCACTTTACTCTGACCCCGGGGTCCCTTGGGCGGGAGTCACTCCTCCCCCCAATCACTCATCGCACCATGCATTCCCCATTCGCTCCACTCACACAGACCCGCTGGCCTCACTCACTCATCATGTACTCACCTCTCAACTCTTCAACACACACACCGCTGAACTCTGCCATCCTTCTAACTACATCCCCTAACTAACTCGTGCTCCCACGTCGTCCCTTACACTAATAGCACGTTCCTTTTAACACTACGTAGCTAAACTACGTCAACTCTACACATCCACAAGTCTGTCACTGTTCCCAAATAAATCATTTTATTTCCCATTTTCCCATCCTAAATCTGGCTACAATCCCTCTAACTAATCCATTCCACGGACTCCATGAGGACTTACCCCTGCCCCATGAAGTCGGTCTAACTAAGCTAACCCTTCCCCCTAACTAGTTTCCATCCTGTGCCCAGGTAAGGGGGTCTTTCACCCCTTGCCCAGGAATCCTGTACACCCGAAAGTGAGGCTTGCTTTTTTTTTTTCCCATGCGCAGCACCTGCGCGGCAACTCAGAGCTCGCGCACTTTGCACCTGCCCGTGACGTCATGCAGCTGCACGTGTTCCTCGTCCCTCCTTGGACGGGACCATCCGGCAGAGATACCCCTCCTGCCGGATTCCAACCCCACGTGCAGCCATGACGTCACCGTGCGCATAAAAAAAAAACACAAGCCCCACGTCACGAGGGGTTCCCCACGCGAACACATGTGCTTTGCCCGTTGGAGCTTAACACACACGATCGCGTGGAGAACCCGTCCGGTCCAAATCCGTTTACCTGCCTAAACTTTGTCCGTCCGCGGGATCGGCAAATCCACCGCGTGCGTTTCCGGACCGGGACTTCACTCTCGCAAGCGAGCACGTGGTGGTCTCGTGCGTTGCACAGCACGAACCGCGTGCTCACTGCTGGGTGAACCCGGCACGGTCCTCGAAACAACTACAGCCGCTACTCGGCTTTCTCTCCTCTGTCGCCGTCGTCGTCTCCATTCCACCCACGCACACCTGCGTGTTACGACGCACACAGTCCACACCATCACATTCACACCGGGAGATGCGGCTGCGTGCTCCCGCATGCCAACCGACATCTCCCTCACATACCGCTCTCTCACACACACGGTCTCCCTTGCACACAGCGACCTTGCACACGGCCGTTCACTCACGCGTGCCTCACTACTCTCACACCGTGCCTCATCCACACACGCGGGGGCACTCACCCGCGGTACCTCACTCATACACACGGCGACACTCACACACGCGGTCTCTTCCACACACCGTCCCTCACTCACACACGCGGGGGCACTCACCCGCGGTGCCTCACTCGCACTCCGTGCCTCATCCACACACGCGGGGGCACTCAACCGCGGTGCCTCATCCACACACCGTGCCTCACTCATACACGCGGGGGCACTCACACACGCGGTCTCTTCCACACACGGTGCCTCACCCACACACGCGGGGGCACTAACCCGCGGTGCCTCACTCACACTCCGTGCCTCACCCACACACGGCGTGCTGGGAAGCACACACTCTGGCACCATCGCCACCACACCACTCACACACGGGGTCGCTTCCACACACGGTGCCGCACTCACACCTTGCACCACACACACAGGGACAACCACACTGGGGACTTGTGTCCCCACAAGGGTCTCCGGGGCCTCTATACCCCCCAAGCTCTCCGTGCACCCGTCCACAGCACCCGTCCCCTCAACCTCGCAAAGCACGACCGAACTCACCTGGTCGTGACTCGCCTCAAGGGGGCATACTCCCTCCCCTCGTTCCTGGAGGAGGCCATCCAGGTGCTCGCACTGGGTCTCTACCCAGTCCGCCAGCTCACCCCCATTATCCTCCACTACCTCTGTGTGTGTGTGTGCGTCACTTACCCCGTCTTCCTCGTGTAGTCTCTCCTCTATGGTTCCCTTCCGGCTACCGTCACTGCCAACTCTTCACCCTTTACCTCCCTTGTCTCCACTATTATTATTTCCTTTGTCACGGCCTTCATGCCCGCCTGCAGGCTTCGGCCCATGTTCTGCGTCTCACCCCGCAGCTTTTTCATTTCTTCTTTCATGTTTGTTTCCATTCCGTTCATTTTTGTATCCATCTTTTCGTTTATTTGTTGTGTATTCGCATCCATCGTCGTTTTCACTTCATTCATTTGCTTGTTCATGTCTTTCATTTCGTTTTTTATTTCATTTGTCATTGCCGCCAGCATGGCGCATAGCTGGGCCACGTCGGGTGCGCTTGAGTGAACCGTTTCGGCAGGGGTTGGGGAAGGGTCTTGGTGGAGAGTGGGGGGGGAGGTGTCATACACCGCGGCCGCTGCCGCACCCACCTCGGGCCCTGGGTTCAGTTGGGCGAGTCCGTGTTCCTGCACAATCAACATTTCCTGCTCGGGGATTCCATCCTGGACCATGGACTCTACATTATTACACATATACATTTCTAATACCCCCGGCTCCCGCTCGCCTTGAGACGCCATCTTGCTTCTCGTGAAGGGTTATTTTAACTCGCTCGTAATTTGGAGGGAATCGGGGGTCGCTTCTCTCACCCCTGGACCGATTCCCGTGAATTTAGCCGGAGACAGGACAGCCCGTTTTCCTGTTCTCCGATACCAGTGCCGCGAGGAGGGCGATGAATTTGTATCCCACTCCTGACACCAGTGTTGCAGTCTTCGCGCCCGCCGGCGTGCTGACGGCCACGTAACTCGAATCGCGGCACGTCGCCCACCGGACGGACAATCCAGTCGTGACCCTCTCGGACTAACGCCGGGAACCAGTCACGGGTGGACCTTTCGGTCTCACCGCGATCGAGCCAATCAGCCCCCGCGTGGGATAGGGTTGCTCGCCAAATTCGAACTACCTAAGTACCCACGCGGAGGGTAGACCGGGCGATCGCACCTCGCCGCAGGTCGACTTCGGACACGGGCCACTTAAGCGACCCGTTCCGTACTATCAGAATAACCGAGCGGTGTTATCGTCGACCTCGACGGTTCGATTAATTATCGGGCGTACTCAGCCCACTACCAACCCTTTACGTGAAGCAAGATGAGGGTTCAATGGGGGAAAAGACGAAGCGAAGCGGGAGAACAGTTCAACAATAAAGCACATTTATTCGCGGCACACGGAAAGCACACAAATACAATTCCACCAAATGCACACAAAAAAAAAAAGAAAACACAATTCCATTTACACAAAAAGCAAACATAAAAGTGAAAACACAGTGCAGAGCTAATACCGACTACCGAGCACACGGCAACACTTATACAATTCTACTTCACAGACGGCGCCGACAACACATACCCAAAACCAAGGAAAAGAAATACCTCAAGAATGAGGCAGGCCTGAGGCCGAGACCGGGTCGGGCCTACCCGTCTGGTGATGAGACGCGGAGCGGCGATGGCCCCGCAACCCGCGGGCCTCGCGGACAGTGCCTGGCAGGGGGTGGGAACGGGGCCCCCTTGGTCGCACTATCTCAGCGCGGGGGGAAACAGGAGGGGGTTGCTGATGCTCGGGGTATAGAGGATCTTTATTATCCCTGGTGTGCGTCTCCACCTCGGCCAGGTCGCGCTGCCGGCCTCCCTCGGGCGTGCAGCTCCTGGCACCGACGCGAGCACCCCCTCGTCCGACTCTCTTCAGCTTCTCCAGCCACTGCAGGCTTCGGGCTCCAGACTTCCACACTCGTCCCCTCCGTTCCGACTCCTTCTCGTTCTCGTTCTCCTTTCCCTTCTCGTTCTCCTTCGTTCCGACTCCTTCTCGTTCTCGTTTGCGACTCTCCCTGACTGACGAACACCGTCCTTTTATCCCCCCGTAACTTCGCCTTTGACCCCCTCCCTTTGACCTTTCACCTCGCTCCCCATTGGCCCGAGAAAAAGTGCGCGTGAAGGCTTTTTGATCCACAAATTTGCATATATCGAACGCCCTGGGGGCGGGGCCCATCCGCCCCTCGCTCACCAATTGGACGGCAAAAAGTGGGCGTGTGTCGTTTTTGATCCGTTTTTGAAGCACAAAATCCGTGATTTTGTACACGCTGTTCGACGCGCGTTCTGCATGAGTCCAACACCGGTACCCACAGCGGGGCAAGAACGGTGGCGATGCTACGGTTGCGAGGTGTGACGTGAAGGTCATGGCGGTTGTGGTGAAGCGGTGGTTGTGGTCGGTGGTTGATGTTGTGGTTGTGATCATGGCGGTTGGTCCAAAATAAAGATAGTGAAAGAAAAACGGCTATCCTGAAGAGTCGCAGCTCGCATAAATGACATGTATTCCCACTAGACAACGGGTTTGGGCCTAACTACACATGTACTTACAGAGATACCTCACCTAAGGGACCTGAATGGTGGTTTGCGAATTTGGTAACCACAACAATATATATCTGTATATCTGTATATCTGTATATCTGTATATCTGTATATCTGTATATATATATATATATATATATATATATATATATATATATATATATATATATATATATATATATATATATATATATATATATATATTTTTTTGTATACCTTGTCGAGGTTCGTATGAGAGCTAACACACAACTCACAGCAAGGGGGGCATGAGACGGGAGGGAGTGGGAAGGACAAAACAGTGGGGAACAGAGACATGAGGAGATCTGTGGAAGGGAGAGGGATGGGACGGGGAACATGGGGAAGAGAAAATGGACATTTCAGGGACTTTCAGGAAGGAAAGCAGGGAATTTGAAGGAGGTGGGCTTGGGTGGATTATCGGGGGTAGAAAAGATCGAGGATTTGGATGGGGGATGATTAGAGGTGGTGGTGAACAGCTGTTTTGAAGGCCTGGAGAGAAGAATGGGAATGAATAGAGTGAGTGAGTTTATTCCATATGCGGGGAAAAAGAGGAATGAAAGAGTGAAGGTGAGCAGTGATTCATGATTTTGGTAGTTTTACCAGAAGGGGGTTGTTGACGGACTTATCGAGTTGAATGGAGCTGGACCTATCATTATAATGGAGCTGAAAAATTCCTATCGCCGAGTGATGTCGCCGACGTAGCAATGCCAGTCGTATAAAATAGCACATACAATTATGTACAGTACATAATACTTCATAATGATGATAAACGACAGTGTGGCCCCATTATAATGCGATCGTTGAGGTCCATAAAATGTCATCGCGAAAAAAGCAGGGTCGTGCTAAATCGGGATTCAAGGAAATCGGCTTTCAAACTGAACCAATGTTTCCACGTTTACCTTCTAGCAAGTAAATTACCTTTTGTGGTGTCCGGAGGGCAGTGAGGCACGTAGAGTCGTGAGGTTGCCGTAACTCTGTTTATTGCGTGTCCGGATGTACACCACTGTAGATTACCACACGCCTCTCGCGGCGCGAACACCTATATGCATTGCGGACAAGTGACTACCAACACCACTCCTCCACAACGCTCTCCGCATTGTGCTTTGCACGCGTATGCCAATACGCCACATTCCTCCCTCCTAAAAGCATGATTATAAAATGACAATTATAATGACAAGCATAATTGGCAAAGCATACTACAACATATAAAAAACCAAAGAGGAACAAAACTACATTAACCATGTAAAATCCTCCCAGTACCACATCGCTCGATCCAACCCCGGGGTGATGGTCGGGCTGTGAATCACCCAGACGAGATGGATCAAAAGAAAAACGTGCTTCATCTGCACAACCTGTAACACTAATGCCGTTGTTTTAATCTGGCACATCATTCAGCCCTCTATTCCCATTACAACATATATCGTGTTGGTGCGAGTGAGTGGAATCCCAAATGCAGTGGACTGGTGCTCGAGTACTGAGTTGCACAATGAAGCCAATGATGTCTGCAGACTACAATAACCATGGCCATGTAAAATATATAAAGAGGAAAGTTTGGGAGCACAGTATCACTATGCAGCAGAAGCACCCCCAGGCGGCCCCTGCTTACACGCCACCCGGCGAGGTCGAGGTGACATGATTAGACGAACCTCCCGCGCCCCCGGCCGACAAGCTTGCTCGTCCCCCACAGACAGAAACAGGTAAACACGCTGAGTCCTCCAGACATGAGGGCGCCGTCGCTGGCGGGAGCAGCGGGTGGGGCGGCCTTGGGAAGACAACGGCCTGGCCCCCGCGAGAGTAACGGGAGGGGTGACGCTGAACAGCGCCGGAGTCCCACGTGCAAGTCGAACCTGCAATTAGCCGGCTGCAGTACCAGCAATCCTATACAAAACCACGCATCAAATCCAGTCGAGATCTCCATGCACGTCCACACGGACGGTCAGCATACACTGCATGCATAGCAATGTCATAAAGCAGCAAGAACATCGTCTGCGCAGATGCAAACTTCCCTTCACGTACAGCGCGCTCCCACAGTATAATTCCAACACATGAGAAGGCAGCGAACCGTGGACTGTCATCGAAGCCGGAGATCTGAGAGACCTCTTTATTCGCAACGATTGTCCGCAAGTTCTTCACATCATATTGATCATCATATTGATTGATCCCAATCAAACACATTATGCTCACACGCGGACTGTCGGCATATGCTTTAACCATGCCATGCTGAATCACTCGTGCCGCGAGAATCAAAAACACAACAATTAACAATTTATGAACCACGCTGCGCGTACGCCTCTTGGTTGCCACGACGTTGAGGCGACTTGCGTGCCGGTCCCCATCTGAACGTCGCAGAGGCCACCGCCGATGTTCGCGTTCCACGAACTTCTTGAATGTGACCGGCTCGCTCCAATCCCCCGTTGAAATTGCCTGAACGACACGGGTGTGCACTGTATCATGAGTGCAACGCAAGAGCGAGAGTCCGTCGCAGCTGGCATGGCCCCCGTTGCTCCAGAACCGCATATCGTGGTTGCAAGAAGCAATGAACGGAAACGCATGTTGCATCGTCGCGGCTCCTGCCGCCGAGACCTCACCCTCGGGTCTCGAGGGAGGCCCGGGCCCAAACGGAGGTACCCGGGCCCGAAGGAGACACAGGTGCAGCTGGAGGTAAGAACTCCGAAACAGGAACCTCTAATCGGCCCGGCACGGGACGTCCAAGGCCACTGGTTGGCGCCATCCAGTTTAGTTGAATGCGGGCCAACCCGCTCCGACCCTAAAGGGTGAGCCCCTCCCCTCGCACCACAAACCGCGAGAGCGCGACCCGCTGACCTTGATGGGCGACCAAGACGTGTGCCCTGCCAACCGCTGGTAGCGCTTCACCGGTATACGTGTGCAATGCGAGGGTAGACCTGAAAAAACGTAGACCGGGGAGTGCATGAGCGGTGCACTCGCTTATGATCGACACCGCCGCTCCGGTCTCAACTCGAAAACACGATCGGTGCCTCGACCTCCAC
>NC_140969.1:14167500-14207500 GCF_056783735.1 Eptatretus burgeri
CTCTAACCTCTCTAACCTCTCTAACCTCTCTAACCTCTCTAACCTCTCTAACCTCTCTAACCTCTCTAATCTCTCTCTCTCTCTCTCTAACCTCTCTCTCTCTCTCTCTCTCTCTCTCTCTCTCTAACCTCTCTCTCTCTCTCTCTAACCTCTCTCTCTCTAACCTCTCTCTCTCTCTCTCTAACCTCTCTCTCTCTCTCTCTCTCTCTCTCTCTCTCTCTCTCTCTCTCTCTCTCTCTCTCTCTCTCTCTCTCACACACACACACACACACACACACACACACACACACACACACACACACACACACACACACACACACACACACACACACACACACACACACACACACACACACACACACACACACACACACACACACACACACACACACACACACACACACACACACACTATATATATATTAGTCTTCAAAAATTTCCTATAGTTTTGTATCCTATTTGTTTGTCAGAACCAATGTATTTTAAAGTCTGTGATATTGTATAAAACTGTGTTGTTGGGTTGGGAAAGGCATAGCACAATCCAAAGTGTAGTTTGTTGTGTAAGACCATTTGTAATGATAACATTTTTAACCCCTTCATCCCAGAACCTAGACCTGCCATGCCACTTCTCTCCTCTCCATTTCCTTTTCTACACTATCAACATCCTTTCCCTTCCCACCCTTCTCTTTCCACACCGTACATCTGCTTTTATCTCTTCTATCATTTATTCCCACCTCTTCACTTCAAATTGACTCCGTCTCCTGCTTTATCTGGCTATCATCCCTTTTGGGTTATCACACTATGGTATTGCTGTATTGTATTGCAGTCTCGTCAAGAGCTGGAACAACATTCAGTGGACACGGCAAGTACATCAGATGCCGTGGGTTTCATAACCTTCTTGCAATCCCTCAAGCGAAAATTCAAGCAATTTGAGAAGCAGGTGGAGGTACGTCAGTTATGGCCCATTCTGCATTAGAATGCCAAGGTAGCAGGGATTTATAAGATATTCCTTCTTAAAAATCTAAATGGTGCTTTTAGCAGCCATATATTTATTTAAGCGTTCTCTTGTATGGCAGATTTCTTTGCACATTTTTTTTTTGTTTAGGTACTGTAGACTTTGACCTGTCGGGCTGGGAGGGTGGCTAAGACGTATGCACACTTGCCTCTAAGCTGTCAAGCCTGGGTTTGAATTTCGACCCATCTCTAAACTGTCATCCCAGTGTTTCACAGGCAGGGTGATTCATGAATGTTTGTGCCGTCCCTCAGCCCCACATTAAATGGGCGTCCCTTCTTCTGACATTAGTTGGTGGATATTAAAATACCACGGTGTCCTTTGTGAAGAGGAGGCGAGCTATCGCCAGCACCATGAACAAATTCCATATTCCTACCCTAACCTTAGTCGAACGTCAGGCCTGCCCTGCCGTTTCGTGAGACTCAGGTAAGACTTCCTCCAGCCATCCCCCACAAGAATGCGGGAATAATCATGGCAATTGAAGAAGAAGAAGTAAACTTAGAACTGTCATTAAAAGTTTTTCTTTGTTCTATAAATTGACATCTATTTTAATTCAGAAATGTTTCATCTATAAATGTCTATAACCTTCGTTCTTCTGAGATGGTTGGCGTTCCAATGTTTTTGAATTGTGGAGAAGTACACGAGGATCTGATTGAATGGAATTGCTGATAAAGACAACCAAATCACTCTTCCTGCTACTGATCACTCTTTCTCTGTAGATGTTCTGCAATGGCCAGCGGTTGCTGGAACGCCACCGTTTCCAGTTCCCATCATCCTGGCTTTACATTGACAACATCGAAGGTGAGTGGGGGGCATTCACAGACATCATGAAACGCAAGGATTCAGCGATACAGCAGCAAGTGGCAAACCTGCAGATGAAGATCGTGCAAGAGGATCGAGCTGTGGAAAGTCGCACATCAGACCTGCTCTTTGACTGGGAGAAGAACAAGCCAGTGGCTGTGAGTTCAACTCTGCTTTTATAAAATCCTCCACCAAACTTATTCTTGATATTTTTGGTTCCAGACTTTATGATATCCTGCTATTTCACAACAAAATGCTTGTCCAAAAGTTTTGGCAAGATTATTGTCCAACATCCTTCAGTTGATGAATATTCCATGAAATGTAACATTTTATTTTCAAGAAGATGCAGTTATGAACGTATGAGAAATCAGTTTCACTGATCTTGATTATGCAATGCATCTTTGATCCACTGTAGGGAAATCTCCGTCCTGAAGAGGCATTGCAAACATTGACCATCTATGAAGGAAAGTTTGGACGCCTCAAAGATGATCGGGACAAGTGTGTGAAAGCCAAAGAGGCACTGGAGCTAACAGACAGTGGCCTTCTGAGTGGCAGTGAGGAGCGGCTACAGGTGAGAGATCACTTCTGCTTGTTTGACTTCGAAAGGAATCCTCATCATATACTGCATTCGTAATGCTGAGGACATGAGTAGATGTACCCGAGTTCATTCCTCTTGCAAATCATGTTCAGAGCCTTAAATATGGGTCAAACATTATATGTGCCTCCAAAGGTTCCAAAAAACCCCCATAAAACTCATGTAAGGGTGCTATAACATAGCAGGATCCATTGGTCTTATTCAGAGTTGAATGAAGAATTTATGTGATGTATAACTTTTTCAAAAGACTGAAGAATTTTGCAAGAGAAGAACTGACTGATTTTCAATTCTCTCTGTGTGCCGAAGAAAGATCTTTACTTTATTTACCTTCCCTTGTCAGGTTGCTCTTGAAGAGCTACAAGACCTCAAAGGTGTCTGGTCAGAGCTACACAAGATCTGGGAGCAAATTGATCAAATGAAGGAGCAACCCTGGCTTTCAGTGCAGCCACGTAAGGTATGCGGATAAATCAGGATTAAATTTGTTGATCAGTAAGAGGACACCTCCATATTTTGTATGCAGTCGGGAAAATTATGGAGTGGAGAAAACATATCTGAGAAAAAGAAGTTTCATGGTGAGGATAGGGGTGAGTATGGGTGATAATGGAAAAGGTAAAGGTGGAAGAATTGTGGCTGGGGTGATAAAATGAAAGAATATAGCAGTAAGTAGAGGAAAGGTAATCTCTGCTTTGATCAAATCCTTCATCATTAAGTTTTGTACTTCTTTGTTCTATAGTTTAATATGAAGTTCTTTGATCAAAGTTCTGTACAATGCAGCATTGAATAATGTTAGACTTTTCTCACTGGAGATTATTTGTGACAGAACTGTTATTCCACAAGCCTTGACCTCTGCATAAAATATATATATATATATATATATATATATATATATATATATATGAAATAGTATAATAGAAGGAGGGTATTGGAGTAAAATAATTTTGCTGTTTATGCCTCATATGGAGGTGCCTCCTCATCCGATTCATGAGAATTTCATCCCTTGAGTTAAATGTGTCATCAATTTGAGCAAGAAGTCTTTAATGATCTATGATGGTCAGGTAATTGTTACCTCTGCCATCAAAGGTGGATGGAGGTTATGTTTTCACCCCTGTTTGTCTGTCAGTCTGTCTATGAGCATGATATTTGAAAAAAGTTATGGACAGACTTGGATGTAATTTGCTGGAAAAGTTTAGTGTCTGACAAGGACAAATTTATTCGATTTTGGTGAAGATCCTGATCTGGATCTGAATAGGAGAATTTACTAATTGATTCTTCACCATTGATTGATAGGGCCAAAAACAATATATAGCATGATATTTCAAAAATTTGTGGACGAGTTATGACAACAGGGGCTGCTTGCAGCCGATGTTGATCTCCATAAAGCATTCAATTCAGTGAATCGGGATGCCCTCTGCAGGATTCTCGGTTTTTGTGGTGTGCCACCAAAATGGATAAATCTGATTTCTGAACTATACTCTGGCACTGAAAGTGCTATGAGGTGTGGTGGTTCCATCTCTGACTTATTTCCAGTTGTTACTGGAGTTTGTCAGGGGGTGTAATTGCCTCCACACTTTTCAGGGCTTGGATGGACTGGATTCTGGGGAGGATGTCAGAGAGATCAAGTTGCGTTGCATCGTTTCAGATTGTCACGATCTCTGACCTTGATTTCGCAGATGATTCACTCATCATTTCAGCGATGCTGGATATGCTTTTGGAGGCTCTCGAGGCACTGAATAAGGAGTCGGAGCCACTGGGATTACAAGTTTCCTGGATCAAAACTAAGATCCAGGCTTTCAACAACATATTGGATGCTGCTATTCTGTCTATACCAGTTTGTGGTGAGGATGTTGACATTTTGGAGAGATTCACTTACCTTAGTAGTGTTATTCATGTCTTCACATGTTGAGCCAGAAGAGGTCAATAGACGTCTGGGTCGGGCCTTGGGAGTCGTGGATTCACTGGATCATGGGCTGTCGCGATGTCGGTGTCTATGCAGGAGGACAAATGCCCGAGTCTTTAAGTCATTGGTACTTCCAGGCTTGCTCTATGGATGTGAGACTTGCACTCTAACCAGGGGGATCTGAGACGGAGACTTCACTCCTTCGGCACCAGGCCCTTCGAAGAATCCTTGGCTGTCGCTCGTCAGACTTTGTGTCCAATGAGTGGTTGCTCAGAGAGGCTCAACTGAGATTTGTTACCTGCATAGTCCTTGAGTGTCAGTTGTGGTTGTATGGACATGTGGCTCATTTTTCTGATGCTTATCCTGCTTACCAGATTCTCTCAGTGAGGGAGCCTCTTGAGTGGAGGAGGCCAACGGGCCGACACGTGCCTCATGGTTGCAGCAGGTAGATAGCTATATCAAGGAGATGGGGATGGGCTCAATGGAGGCCCCTGGAGTACCAGCGGGAAGTGGATGCAGCAATCTGCTGCTTTGGCGCATTCTCCCATACCTGACCTGACTTGCTGATTCACTCAACACGACTTGTGATGAGGTTTAAGTGGGAGCATGACTGGCTGGTAACCTTTCATGCAAAGAAAACTAAATTGTCCATGTTTCACTCCAGAAACAGGTCTCTCCCTTCTGTGCACATGGGATCTTCAATCCTTACAGAATCGTCTGAGCTTCTGATTCTTGGACTGTACATCTCCTCAAACTTCCGTTGGGATAAGTACATTTCTGGTATTGCGAAAAGTGCTTCCAAGCGAGTTGGTTGTCTTTATTGAGTGCAAAGGTATTTACCTCCTGATACTGCCTTATACCTGTATAAGACAACTACGATACCCTCATGGAGTACTATTGCTCCATTTGGGCTGAAGCACCAGCCTCGACTTATCTTTACCTGATAGGCTCCAGAAACGCATAGTTAACATGGTTGGTGCGGAGATGGGTTCAACTCTTCAACCTAACCGAAGGTCTGGCCAGTGACCGTAGGTCAGTTGCCACTCTTCATCTGTTCTGCAGATATTTTAATGGCATATGTTCTGCTGGACTTTCTGACTTGGTTCCTCCTGTGCAAGTGTTTGGACGCAAGATTTGGTTTGCCATCTCTGCACAGTGCACACCCATGCGTTATACCTGATCCAAAGTACAGAATGAAAGGCTATGCAGATATTTTATCCCTCATGCTGTTGCACTTTGGAATTCACTACCTGTAACGTGCTTCCCATTATCGTACGATCTACCCAGCTTCAAGAGGAATGTCAGTGCCTACTTCTTACATCTTTGAGGTTACATTGCATTCTCCGATTCTCTGGAAAATTCTCTTTATCTCTTTGCTGATGACTCCACTCTCTGCCGTACCATCTGTCATCCCTCAGACCGACAAGCAGCAGCTTCTTCGCTCATTGCAGATCTGGGTAAAATCTCAAGCTGGTCCAACACTTAGAACATGTCTTTCAATCCGGACAAATCTCACACTCTCACTTTGTCTCTGCGAAAGGACCGTTTAGAAACCCTCCACCCCCCCCATCCACTTTCTCAACAATCCTCTGGAAGAAGTCCTTTCTTTCAAGCCTCTGGGTCTCACTATCTGCCCTGACCTTTCCTGGGAAAGCCACATTTCAAACCTGGCCTCCAAAGCCAGTCGCCGACTGGGAATCCTCCGTGGTGCAAAAGTCCTTCCTTGGCCCACCTGAGCTCCTGACCACTTACAAAGCTTTTGTCCGCAGCCTGATGGAGGACAGCTCTCCCCTCTGATCTGGTGCTTCTGCCTCCCACCTTCCTCTGCTTCACACTGTGGAAACCAAGGCATTTGGATCATTGGCATCTCCCGCGATGAGGCTGAGTCTGTTGGCCTCTCACACCCTCCTGCCGCAGGCAGGTCGGTGGTTTTTCTGTCTTCTACCATCTCCTCTCCAGCCTCGCCCCCCCCTGCTCTCTCTGCGATTTGTCCCCACCATATTTCCGCAGGGCGCTCAAGGTCCGCAAACAACCCCCTTCTGGTAAAACTACCAAAATCACGAATCACTGCTCACCTTCACTCTTTCATTCCTCATTTTTCCCACCTTTGGAATAAACTCCCTCACTCTATTCAATCCCATTCTTCCCTCCAGGCTTTCAAAATAGCTGTTCACCACCACCTCTTATCTTCCCCCATCCAAAACCATGATCTTTTCTACCCCCGATAATCCACCCAAGCCCACCTCCTTCAAATTCCCTGCTTTCCTTCCTGAAAGTCCCTGTAATGTCCATCTTGTATTCCCCATGTTCCCCGTCCCATCCCTCTCCCTTCCACAGATCTCCTCATGTCTCTGTTCTCCACTGTTTTGTCCTTCCCCTCCCTCCCCTCTTGTCTCATGCCCCCCTTGTTGTGCGTTTTGTGTTAGCTCTCATACGAGCCTCTACAAGGTACACACAAAATAAAAAATTCACCTGATTTCCGCTACTTCCTGTGTCTTGGATGTTTTTTTTCTTATTTTTCTCTTTCTTTGATGTTGTTTTATTTTATCCTCATCTTTATCTAACCTTCCCTTAACGTCTGAGTTAGAGTGGCTTTATGCTTTGTTTGGGGCAATTTCCAGAAAAGAAATCCTTCATACTTTGCCTAAAATTATGTTGTTTTTGGTCTAGTTGCGGCAAAGTTTGGATGGACTCCTGAATCAGCTCAAGAACCTGCCTGCTCGCTTGCGTCAATACTCTTCTTATGAATATGTTTACAAGTTGCTCAAAACTTACTTGAAGGTGAGTGATTAAAGCCATGAACAAGATCAGATCAACATACATGTGAAGAGTTTTTATGAGTTTTTACGAATAACTTGAGATCCACTGCCATGTTCTCTCCAGTCCAGCTCAACTTTGCTCTTGTTTTTGAAGGTGAATCTCCTCATCATTGACCTCAAGTCTGAAGCACTGAAGGACAGGCATTGGAAGCAATTAATGAAACGCCTACATGTGAGCTGGATACCTTCAGAACTTACTCTTGGGCACATCTGGGCCGTGGACCTTCAGAAGAATGAGGCTGTTGTGAAGGATGTCCTTTTAGTGGCCCAGGGGGAGATGGCATTGGAAGAATTCCTCAAACAGGTGTGGACAGAAAACTATTATGGTAGTTTTCATTGCCATTTAAATAAAAATGATGTAAATGCTTGCAAACCTTTACTGATACCGTAATTGAGCAGATAAAGGTACGTCCATGTAACTAACCGATCAACTGTGGACGAATTGGACATTGCAGATGGATGATAAGCTATATGGTAGTTATACATTCACTAAAATAAAGGTCTCAATATAACTTGGATCTCTGCAGTCGAGCCATGTGTACATGAACCACGATAACCATAATGAGGATGAAGGTGATTGCCGACACAAGCTGGGAATTAATCCTGCAAATAGCCAAACTAATAGACTGAATCTGGA
This sequence comes from Eptatretus burgeri, assembly GCF_056783735.1. Taxonomy (NCBI): domain Eukaryota; kingdom Metazoa; phylum Chordata; class Myxini; order Myxiniformes; family Myxinidae; genus Eptatretus; species Eptatretus burgeri. Next base: position 14,175,262 of record NC_140969.1, read on the forward strand.
CGACACATATCCCAAGCAGTGTACCCTTTTGAACTCGCACATGTTTAAACGTTCAATTATTCAAACAAGGGAGTGCCTTTATTTATTTCCCTTCATGGGTTTCAAATAAATCAAGTTGATCGACATGGGAAAGATGGCAGGAACAGACACGCATGCACACTTAAGAAATCCAGGGTGTCCGAAAATGGATATACCAAAATGAACGTTGAATATTGTTAGTGTTATTTGAGATACTGACAAATTTGAAACGAATACATGTAATGGACTTCCAAGATATCATTTATTTAATTTTTTTTGGTATTGTTTTGATATTTTCAGATTATTAATAAACATCTGCATGTCATCCATCATTCACTGTAATCGATCTAATTCGGTGTTCAAATTTTGAGAAAACATTTTACAACACAGCTGTCGGGATGGATGAAACAGCATCAACCATATGATGATAGCTAGCTAGCCCGTATCATGTGCAGCCCGTGGCTGCTGGTTGCATCATTTTCTGGGGGTGCAGCTATGCTGCTGATGCTGTGCCCCTATACCAGTACACTGGTACTCATTTCGCCAACCTCAGAAGGATGACGGGCTGAGTCAACCCCACTTGGTGGTAATTCAACTGCCAACAGGGGCTCAAACTCAACACCCTAAGATCTTTAGCCAGTCACCTTAACCATTAAGCCAACACCAGGTTTAACAATACGATGTTTAAGTTATTCAAGGTCCCTTGTTTTGCTAGTTTAGACTTTACTTTTTAAAAACTCCAGAGATAAAAATCTAAAGGTGCTAAGTTTGGTGAATTGGGGTGATTGGGCCATTTCATAGGGCCTCCTCGATCAATCCAACGATCTGGAAAAGTTTTATTTGTAAATACTTTAACAATTCGAGCAAAGTGAGGTGATGGTCAATCCTGTTGAAAGATAGCTCTTTGTAACATGTCGAGATTTTCTTGGAGTTGCGGAATAAAGAACTCTCGGAGCACGTTGAGGTACGAAATGCTGGTGACAATGCGTTTATCAAAGAAATTTGGTCCATAGATGTGAGAACGTGACGTGCTCCACCAGACCCATATGCTAGGCGAATCCCTTTCATGTTCATAAAATTCATGCAGATTATCTTCTCCCCATATCCTACAATTGTGACGATTAAATTTGTCTGATATGTGAAATGTAGCCTCATAACTAAAATTGAGGTTTGATTAAAAAATGTTTGTCTGACTCAAAAAAATGAATTATTGACAAACATTTCCTCTTGTTTCATTATCCTCTTCTTAAAATTTATGAACTGTTTGCATTTTCTAACATTTACACCTCATTTCTTTATGAAGGATGTCATGAACAAAGCTTTTCAGAATGTTTAACTCGAGTGATGCGCTCCTAATGGACTTTTTAGGGCTGTTGGTAAATGCCTCCATATAGTAGAGGACCTGGCTTAGACAAGTATGCACTTAATTTAGGAGAGGATAACTCAAACTGTTTTAGGCTAATATGACCCCAAGGAACAACTTGGGATGTGTGCCAAAATCTCTATCCGGGACGAACAGCCCAAAAATGACCACTCCCTTTTTAAAATGACCACACCCTTTTTCATCGAAAGTGCTACTTCTGACATAGCTGTATCTTCTAAACCGTTGGAGATACAGATTTTCTGAGGTGCTCAAAATGTTCAGAATGGCCATGTTTATTTATTTATTTATTTATTTATTTAGGGGGGGTCATAGAAGAGTGTAAAATTTCTAATTTGATATTTTTTTATGAGAAAATGGCTAAAAACCGTTTATTTACAATACTTATTTCCATACATACTGGAATTGCCATATATTTATTAACTTAAACTTTCCGGACTTAGAGCAAAGTTAGAAGATTTGTGTCATCTGCTAGAGTTGAACTGACAATTTGGAATTTGAACAATACAAGGGATTTTTTAAAAAGAAAGAAAGCGAGCATTTGATTAATATAAAGAAATTGTATTTTCAATCATTTACATACTTTTATCAATGGAATGTTAACATAAAATGAAAAATAAAAAACAAAACTTATTACTTAAGTAGGCAGCAGTATCTCGAGAGCTTAAATGTTTCAAAGATCAGCAGGGAAATTGCCCAACCACCAACAATACAACTTTTAAAACCAAATTAATACTGTTAATGTGTCACGTAAACCAGGGTCAGGAACATGAAGAGTAACACAACAGAGTCCAGGTATGAGGATGATGAGCAGTGTTCATTCAGTGATAGGGTTTTTACAACAATCACCTCCCTTGCATTTGCAGTACTTGCAACACTTGATCCCAGCTACCCTGCAGGAACACCCATTTTTGCGAGCACACTTGCCACATGTGCAGGGATTTGGCAGGCCTTTGGGTTTGGAGATCACAATCTCAGGGACTAATAAACTGCCCCTTCTTACAAACCCATAACACTCGGCATTCATAATCAGGGTGGCATCTCTAAATGGGGCTTGGATCCACAGCTGCTGTTGGTAATAGCCTCTATGGATATGTTTCCTTGCATTAGTTGAGGTGCAAGTGGTTCTCTCAAAGTCCATCTTGAGGGCATTGCTATTAAATGCAGTGAGATGCAGGTCGTCAAATGTCTCCAGGTCTGTTGATGGTTTGAGACACTTGACCAAGAATGTCTCTGCCATCTGTATTGCACTTTCTTCTAGCTGGGGACAGTCAAAATTCAGGATCAGAGAGGAATTTCCTGGTTTGCGGACAGCATTCAGGGCTGCAAATTTAGTTGATATCTTGCTGGTTGTATCGCACCCAGTCAGCGCATGAAGTGCTGGGAGACACTTTGTGAGCTCGTCTCCCAGTGCTATGCAGATATCGTGGAGTGGTAATATTGATCTTTTCACTCCTGAGTTGCGGACGAGCCAAAGCTCTTGGAGGCCAAGATCTCTCAAATTGACTGTGATGTCGTATAACAGGCACACAAAGACATCTGTGTCACCTGATGACAGCGTCATGGATGTAGGTCCTGACCAGTGACTTAGAATGTCCTGCACATGGAACATCATCCTGTCATCAGCTTCCTCGTGTGTGTGCAGTTGAGCCGAGGGAATGGAGAAGCACACCCAGCTGACACCATCCATGCCTGTGGTGATATACCGAGGTATAGAGGTTTGGTTCCGTGGTAATTGGTGGTGAGCCACTCAACATAGAATGCCTGGAAAGCAGTTTTGCTGATGGAAGATGACCAAAAGTTCTCTCATACCAATGGAACATTTTGGTTTGGTGATATCACATCAAGGACAACCATTTCTTTTGACTTTCTTCTTCTCCCCCTCTCTCCATTCTTGATGGTGTCCTCTCTGTAAGCATCAAAAACGATATGGATCTCATCACAGTTGTGCCCAGCTTTGGTGACCATAGATGTCAAGGCAACAGCAAAGTCATGGAATGTCTTGACGGGCGGATCAAGCTTCTTTAAGGGGACCTTTCTCACCAAGTTCATGAAGTCGATAATGATGGCGTGGGTTTGTGGGGAGGTTTCTGGCCCTATTAGTGGGCACAACTTCAGCAGCTCAGTCCCAAGTTGTGATTTGGTACTCTTCCTCAAGCAACCATCTTCGTCAACCAAGAAGAATGCAGAGTTGGTGATCTCATGCTTGAGTAGCTCCTCAACAGTGAACCCCCGGTGACTCCCATACTCAATAAACATGAGAGCTTTGATTGTCTCATCTTTGATGTCTGCTTTGGGAGCCAATTTAAAGGTGGTATTGGGGGACGTAAACTTGATTTTGCTAATAGTTGAGTGTATCGATATCGACCTATTTCTGAGTCGATCATCGATAAAATTAGCACAAGCAGTGCTGCCCTCCTTGATACAGCACAACAACTTGTCTACATTTACATTGGTCACAATTTCTCTAGTGAGAACATTCTTCAGTGCTACCTGGTCTTGTAGAGGACTGCATACCTTCAGGAGATACTCCTCTATGTCTTGCACCATTCCCAACTATCTTAGTTGCAGTACTTGGGTTGAAGTCGTGGTGAAGTGAGAGTTCTCCTTCGACATCATCCTTCATCTTCAGGAGGTCAACATACTGGTCTTTTTTGCTTGATAATTCCCCACAGAGCTACTGCTTCCTTCTTTCTGGTGACCCCAATTATCCCCCCACTCACTTTGGCAGGCCGATTGTAGCACTGCTCTTGCGCCTGGTCAAAGGCCACTCCACTACCTTTCTTGGTGGTGTTCATGACAAATCCACCATTCATGTAGGAGTTGTAGAGGAGTGGGAACTTCTCCTTCAGTTGATAGCAGTCCTGGATGGATAAGTCGTTCTCTCACTCTCTCTCTCTCCGGATCTTGTAGCACTGGTGCTATGAATAAATCAAAAGCAGGCTGAGTGAGTGATAATAGGGTGCAGAGAGTGATAGACAATGGGGTACATAGATTTTAAAAAGGGTGTGGTCATTTTCGGGCTGTTCGTCCCGGACAGAGATTTTGGCACACATCCCAAGTTGTTCCTTGGGGTCATATTAGCCTAAAACAGTTGAGTTATCCTCTCCTAACTTAAGTGCATACATGTCTAAGCCAGGTCCTAGACTAATAACAGCATTTGCCCTTTCATTTGACTTTCTTGGCCTTCCAGCAGATTTCCCCTTCAGGGCAGATCATGTAGCCTCAAAATGATCCACCCATCTTCGTATGGTGTGTCTTTTTCAGGCGCTGGTTTGTTCATTTCATGCTGAAAACGCCTTTGGGTTTGAATGATTGAACCACATTCATGTACAAATCTCACAATTTTTGTTTTCTCTTGAGGACTTGTCATTATTTCAGAAAATGGGGTTTCTCCTGAAACACAAAGAAAACTAAAAGGGCACCTGGTAGAGTGCATACCTACGCCACACAATGCCTCATCCACGAGAACATATCGGACCCAATATATTATTCAAATATTGTGATATCTATCGCTTTTGGCCCGATCTCTCAATGGTGAAGAATCACTTAAAAAAAAAATTCTCATATTCAGATCCGGATGTGGATCTTCACCAAAATTGAATCAATTCGTCCTTGTCACACACCCAACGAGTCCACCAAGTTTCGTCCGAATCCGTCCACAACTTTTTGAGATATTGTGCTATATATCATTTTTGGCCCTATCTCTCAATGGTGAAGAATCACTGAAACCATTCTTGTATCCTGATCCTGGATTGGTTATTCACCAAAATCGAATCACTTCTTGGGGATTGGGTTTGGGCTAACTACACATATACTTACAGAGATATCTCACCTACGGGACCTGAATGGTGGTTTGCGAATTTCGTCAACCACAACAATATATATTGTTTTTGGCATCATCTCTCAATGGTGAAGAATCACTTTAAATATTCGAGCGTCCGGATCTGGATCTTCATCAAAATCGAATCACTTCTTCCTTGTCACACACCGAACGTGTTCACAAAATTTCATCCAGATCCGTCCACAACTTTTTGAGATATCCTGCACATAAACAAACAGACAGAAAGGGGTGGAAACATGACCTCCTTTACCTTCGGTGGCGGAGGTAATAGCAATAATTATTCACACCAAATGAAAACGTACAATTCCAATGCATCTACACACATCAAATTTATGTCAGTATATCGAACAACAATAAAACCATTCAATGTTCCTTTTTTCAGACACCCTGCATATAGTTTATTCACATGAGCCAACAGTGCGTGATGGTAGCACCAGTTCACCAATCAGAGCTATATGCCCACACATGCCTCACAACCAGTCGTGGCCTTGCAAGGGAAGCAGTCCCCACCCTTCTTCTCTAAACTCGCAGAAGCACCACAATGTCTGCCATTGGTCCACTTGCATCCAACGTCATCCGCACTTCACCTAACCCTGGCCTTACCTAACACAACACCTTACCATCCTGCTCCTTTGTATGCAGCACAAGGCTGCGGGGAGCATCATCGGCTGAGGGTGCACCTGTGCCACTGATGCAATGCCCCTATTACCAGTACACAAGTACGCATTTCACTGACCTCGGAAGGATGACAAGCTGAGTCAACCCCACCTGGTGTTAATTCAATGAATGACAGGGGCTGAAACTCAGGACCCTTAAGATCCCAAGCCAGCCTCCCTAACTACTAAGCCAACACCAGGGACCTTATCCTCTCTAACCACTATTTTGGACACCACTGTCACCCCAAGAAATGCAGCAACAGGCATTTTATCTCTAACCATATGCACTTGTGATTTTCAAGTCATATCGTGGCCTGAAAATCGCTTTACCCCCAGCTAAATTTATCACACCTCCCTCCCTTCCTCTCCGCCACCCCCCCCCCCCCGCCATGGTATGCGGCAACACTGACGAAGAAGAGCGCCTACAGATACATTGACTGATTAATTATTGTAAAACATAATTCTAAGTGCTACTGTCAAATACACAATAAAACCTGGGTATTAAAAGAGTTTAAGAACGAATGCTTTACTGGGGTAAAGAGGCTTTCAGGCCATCCTGTAAATAGGCAAAAAAAATCTAAAATTTACATGAACACACGTGCTGGTTCAGCTTTTAAATCAGTAACTGCCCCCCCCCCCCACCTGATAAATGTAACAGTATGCAATAGCTCATGCTACAGTGTGAATGCAAAAGCTAAGACAGGAATGTTATTGTTCTTCAAGCAAATTAACTTTGGTATGTTAACGTCACAGATCAAGGAGCTCTGGAACACATACGAGTTGGAGCTGGTGAACTATCAAAATAAGTGCCGCCTCATACGTGGCTGGGATGACCTCTTTAACAGAGTGAAGGAACACATCAACAGTGTATTGGCCATGAAGCTGTCGCCATTTTACAAGGTGCAACAATACACACTCCAATATTGAAAGTCTTCATGTTGATACGAAGTGAACAAAGTCATCTCTTATACTTCCTTTATACAGGTATTTGAGGAGGACACTCTCAGCTGGGAGGACAAGTTGAACCGTATTCTGGCACTTTTTGACGTGTGGATTGACGTGCAGCGTCGCTGGGTATACCTTGAGGGAATCTTCACCGGAAGTGCCGACATTAAGCATTTGCTGCCGATGGAAACAGGTCGTTTCCAAAGGTACGTCAGAGGCATGGCTGTGTAGCTGACTTCTTGAGGTTCATGTAATAATGCCGAAGGATGTGTAAAGCATCAAATTAGTGGATTTCTGTTTTGATTAATGCAAAGTTGATTATTCAAGGGTTGTTTTTTAAAAATTTGTTCATCTACTTTGCTGACTCAATTCCAATAGCAGACAAGGCTTTTGTTGTGGCTTGCCTTGAATAATCATAGCCTGGTGTTGGCTTAGTGGTTAGGGTGGCGGCTTGGAATCCCAGGGTCCTGAGTTCAAGAGCCGTTGGCTGCTGAATTAACACCAGGGGGTTGACTCAGCCTGTTATCCATCCGAGGTCGGTAAAATGAGTACCAGTGTACTGGTCCCGGTGTATGCCCCGGTTAGAATAGGTGTACCATATCCCTGTGTGTCGTTAGAGGCGACCAGGGTTGGCGTCAGGAAGGGCATCCGGCCATAAAAACATTGCCTCAAGAAAAAGCCTAACCCCTGCACAGCAGGGAAAAATGGCTGTAAAAACGGTCATTTTTAATTTTTTTTGCCTTGAATAATCATATTGTAGATATACATGTATGTTTGTTACCTCTGCCACCAAAAATGGATGGAGATTATTTTTTCACTGCTGTTTGTCTGTGTTTGTCTGTCTGTAAGCATGATATCTCAAAAAGTTTTGGATGGATTCGGATGAAACTTGGTGGACAGGCTTGCTGTGTGACAAGGACGGATTGATTAGATTTTGGTGAAGATCCGGATCTAGATATTATAATTTAAAAATTTTTTTCTGATTCTTCACTCGTGAGAGAGAGGGCCAAAAACGATATCTGGCATGATAATTCAAAAAGTTATGGACAGATTCACATGGAACTTTGTATCTAGTTTGGGTGTGTGACAAGGACAAATTAATATGGATACAAACAAACACAACATAATAGTGACCGAAGCTTTTCGTGCTGCACTCTTCAGAGTTGCACAGCCAGTTCGTCAGGGATGTGTACTTGCCCCCACACTTTTCAGCACTTGTATGGACTGGATTTTAGGGAGGATGTCTGAGAGATCAAGCTGCGTTGCATCGTTTGGGAATGTCAAGATCTCGGACCTTGATTTTGCAGATGATGCAGTCATCTTTGCGGAGACTTTAGATATCCTTTTGGGGGCCCTCGAGGTGCTGAATGAGTAGTCGGAGCCGCTGGGATTACGGGTTTCTTGGGTCAAAACTAAGATCCAGGCTTTCGGTGACATCTTGGATGCTGCTGTCCTGTCTGTGTCTGTTTGTGGTGAGGATGTTGAGGTCGTGGAGAGATTCACTTACCTTGGCAGTGATATTCATGTCTCTGCTGGCTGCGAGTCAGAGGTCAATAGACGTCTGGGTCGGGCCTGTGGAGTCATGGATTCACTGGATCATGGGGTGTGGCGCTGCCGGTACCTGTGCGGGAGGACGAAAGTCCAAGTCTTCAGGTCCTTGGTACTTCCAGTCTTGCTCTATGGATGCGAGACTTGGACTCTACCAAGGATCTGAGACGGAGACTTAATTCCGTTGGTACCAGGTCTCTTCGGAGAATCCTTGGCTATCGCTGGTCGGATTTTGTGTCCAACGAGCGGTTGCTGAGAGAGACTCGAATGAGATTTGTTACCTGCATCGTCCGTGAGCGTCAGTTGCGGCTGTATGGACATGTGGCTCGTTTTCCTGACGCTGATCCTGCTCACCAGATTCTCTCAGCGAGGGAGTCTCATGAGTGGAGGAGGCCAGTGGGCCGTCCACGTGCCTCGTGGTTGCAGCAGGTTCACCATCATCTCAAGGAGATGGGGATGGGCCTGGCATCTGCCTGGGGGATGGCCAGACGGAGGCCCCTGGGGGATGGCCAGACGGAGGCCCCTGGAGTACCGGTGGAAAGTGGACGCAGCGACACGCTGTTCTGGCACATGCTCCCAAACCTGACCTGACCTTCAGAATAAAAATCGCAGCAAGTGAAGAAGGAAGTGAAGGCGTCCGCTTTATACGCAGGTCTCAATAAGGTAGACGCTGATTGGTTGAACTGTAATGACGTCACGGTTAATCCGAACGCCCATTGCTCAGCTCATCATCTTCACCTCGAGCTCCCATTGGCTGGAGCAGAGTTCGTCGATGATTGACTTTTGCAACCACATCCTGGAGAGAGGGGGATGGGTTTCCCCTAAGGTCCATTCACCATTTGTTCCCGCACTTCCCTTGATCTTTCCATGCTGAAAGAGACACAGAGATCATACAAATTCCTTTTGACAACATAATATTGGATCGGTGGTAAGGATGAAGGTCGCTTCCAACATACGTAAATGAAACGAGCTCCGATCTCGGCTCAATATCCTGAACATATCTGCATTGTACTGGTCTGCACAGATAGGGTTGGCAACCAGGTGCTGTGAAATGGAAGATGAAGCAGATACAGTGGCCGGTGGTTGCTGAACATTCTTACATGCTCGCACTGGTTGTGTTCTAACCCTCACAATCTTTCTTCCAATCGCCAAGGGGACGTGTTGTTTGATCCGATCAGCCAATATTAGTGTTGTGCGGCCCATGTACCGAGCTTCACATCGGCACTTAAACTCATAAAGAACATTACTGGTTTGTGAGGTGGGTAGCACATCCTTGTTGACTGACGTCAGCAAACGGCGAGAGGTGAAGATTACTCGGGGTTGCACAACCAGAAACGTGTTGGATACGATATGTTTAATTTGTACTTCAAACCTTCGCGATGATTGCCCTTTCCAGGGCATCCTGATATCGACTGGACATTTGTCCGGACCAAACTACCGATCTTTTGTCGTGTTTAGAAACTTGTGTATGTATCTCTTAACTATATGCTCAGGATAACCATTCTCACCGAGTATATTCATGATTATGTCAATTTCAGCAGGAAGATTACAAGGTGAACAAATCCTCTATGCTCTGTTAACCAGGATATTGATCAAGGCAATTTTGTATCTCGTGAAGCTGAAGGAGTCCCAGCGAGTTCACTGCCCTGTGAAAGTTGGCTTCCGGTGGAGTGGTAGACGGATGTTGTGAAACCAAGGTTGGATCTATCAACCAACACGTCCAAAAACGGTAACATGTTTGACGATTCCAGCTCCGTGGTAAACTTCAGCGCTGGATGGACAGTGTTGAGCCATGCCTGGAAATTGTCACATGCCGTCCGAGACTCAAACAAAGCAAAAATGTCATCAACATACCGATAGTATACGAGGGGGAATCGACCCCTTGCCGACCAGTCAGTTTCTCCATTTCATGATAGCCTACAAAGATATTTGCAAGAGCTGGGCCTAATGGATAACCCGTGGCCACACCGTCCGTTTGAACATACATCATGTTGTTAAAACTGAATTCCACCTCCCTTGTTGCTGTGATCATTAATTCCACGAATTCGTGTTCCGAGATCATCGGTTGTTCCAGATCGGTGTGATACAGCAAATGTGCGCATATCTCAATCGTCTCCGTCAATGGGACATTCATGAACAAGCTTTTAATATCAAAGGATGCCATGATGAGGTTCTCACTTGTCGGTGTTTTAGCTCTAATTGATTTTGCAAATGTGAAGGAATCCTTGACCAGGAAATGAGAAAGTGAATCCAATACTGGTTGCAGTACCTCTCCCAACCACTTGGCAAGTTCATGTTGTGCTGATCGCACCATGGACAGTATTGGTCTGAGAGGGATATTCTCCTTGTGAATCTTCGGCAGGCCGTACATTCTTGGATGTTCGGCTCCAACAGGTTTAATTCTGTCGTACACCTCCTTTGATAGTTCTCCACGTTTGAGAAGCTGCAACAGTTGTTTAACGATCTGACCTTCCACCTGAGGTGTGCGATCATGTTCCGTTACACCACCCAGATATTCAAATTTGGTTTCGTCTTTCAGGATGTCCATCATCTTGTCGATCTAATCAATCTTATTCATGATTACCACTCCGGTGCCTTTATCCGGGTTTACAGATGTGAATGGCAGCATTCCTCCTCAATCCTTGTATTGCCAAGAGAACATCCCGTTGCATGTGAAAATCTGCGACGTCATTCGGGATTCCACAGTACGCTTGCGCGAGGTCCGATAGTCGAGCCCTCAGTGCCTGGTCTGCTTCGTTTGACACAGCCTGATGTGTTGATAGTTGAGCATACAGGAGTTCAAACTCAGCAAAAATGTCTTCCCTCTTGATATTCTGGTTTGGAATGCCGAAGTTAAAACCATGCGCCAACGCGAACCTTTCCGTGTCAGACAGTTTATAGTCCGATTTATTGAGTACATGCTGGGATGAGTCTTTGATCAGGGAACCGAATCATTTCACCTTCAACCAGTCGATTGTACGATCGCATTTCTTCTGTGCCACCATCTCTGCACGTTGGTCAATCGCTGCAATGTATCTACATAACCAGATTGTGTCACACAGAGACGTGAAACCATGTTCTTCGTTCCAGGCATTACGTCGGACGCGACGTAGTGCGGACTGTGTGCGATTCGAGCGCCCAAAGGACAAATTAATTAGCTCTTGGTGACTATCCGCATCCGGAACCAGATACGAGTATTTGTTTTTTTTTAATTTCTTAAGTGATTCTTCACCATTGAGAGATCGGGCAAAAACGATATATAGCATGATATTTCAAAATGGTGTCGACGGATTATGACGAAACTTGGTGGATAAGTTGGTTTGGTGACAAAAACAAGTTTATTCGATTTTGGTTGAGGTCCGGATTCAGATCCGGCCTTTCAGTGGGAGACAAAACGTAAACTGTTCAGCCTGGCAGAGGAATGTGCTCTTCCGATACGAGTTCCGTTCTATTGCATATGCATACACTTAGAATGATTTAAGTGTTCTCCACTTTTTCCTCCCTCACCACTTGTATGGACATAGAAAATGTTAACACCAGCTTGTCATCATATTTACAGCATCAGTGCAGACTTCCTGTCCCTCATGAAGAAAGTGTCCAAGTCCCCTTTGGTGATGGATGTGCTCAATGTTCCGGGAGTCCAGCGCACACTGGAGCGCCTTGCCGACATGCTTGGCAAGATACAAAAGGCACTCGGGGAGTACTTGGAGAGGGAACGTGCTTCATTTCCTCGGTAAGAAATGGTCTATATTTCTTTCTGCTGGTATCGAATAATGCCGAAGGTCATTCACGAGTGCCATACATTCAACATCTCGAACATTGAAGGTTCAGTTTGAGGTTAAAATTTAAAGTTCAGGATCAAACAGTCTGTGGTTAGTTTGGTCGTCATTGCAGACGAGTCTTATACTTGTTACATACAATATGCATTTATTTTCACAATGTATCTTGCACTGATTGAAATGGCAAAAACCCTCAGACATAAGAATAACTGCTGAAATACATTTCATGCATCTGAGGTTTTCCAGATTGTGTGGTTGAAGAGGAACACTATTAATTGAGTAAAGTTTCATCCGGATTATGATAAAATCGCACAAACTGACATTCATCTGTCATTCTTTCTGCAGGTTCTATTTTGTAGGAGATGAGGACCTTCTGGAGATCATAGGGAATAGTAAGAATGTGGCCAAGCTTCAGAAGCATTTCAAAAAGATGTTTGCTGGTGTGGCAAGCATTATTCTCAATGAAGACAGCTCTCTTGTTCTCGGTGTAGCTTCACGTGAGGGGGAAGAGGTAATGGAGGTTTTACTGCCATTTATTGATTCCTTTTTTCCCTGAAGGATTTATCCTCTTGTTAAATCGAAAGCCCAAATTGGTTGGGGAAGTCACACAATGAAAGAAGACAGAGAGGTTTACTTTGGGATGGATAAGAACAGTAAAATAAATTCAAAAGGGCATCAGAAGGCGTTGTTGGGCCATCATCTTTGTGTACATAATATGTATATAATAGCTAATATAATAGCTTTGTGTTCATAATAGCTAACACCTATTACCTCCACCATGTTATGTTTTCACCCTTGTTTATCTGTATGTCTGTGAGTAGAATATCTCAAAAAGTTATTGACTGATTCAGACGAAATTTTGTGGACATGTTTGATGTGTGACAAGAACCAAGTAATTTGATGTTTATGAAATTCTGGATCTGGATAGGAGACATTTAAAAAATTTTTTTTAAAGTGATTCTTCACCATTGAGAGATGGGGCCAAAAACGATCTTCAGTGGCCTGCAAAACGATTCACCCCCCTCCAAAGTTTTCCCATTTTGATGCCACCTGAGCTTATTTCGTGATTCTTTTAAATCAAACTATATATATATATATATATATATATATATATATATATATATATATATATATATATATATATATATATATATATATATATATATATATATATAGTCTTCACAAACTACTCTAAAGTGATGTAGCTAAAAAATGCAGATAAAATGGGATTTACAGAGAAAATCAAATGATTATCAGGTGCATAAATATTCAAACCCTTTGCCTAATTAACGCTAAATCACTTCAGGAGCGAATTTTTTTTAAGGTTACAAAATAAGTGTAATAGGTTTCGCCTTGTCAGGGGTGGATGGAATATGCACACACCTTCGGGGGTTTTCTTCCCTTTGGTGTACGTATGTTGTTCGTGGTGTTGAACCCATCACGTTCTCTGACGACTGCAATCCAGGGTCATGAACGAACGTACAGGTCATATGCCACTCGAATGGGATCTTTGTCAGTTGGTGTCTGTGACTTTTGAGTAGCGTTACAATGACCATATCAACAGCGTAACGTTTTTGAAACTTGTATTTCAAATGAACAGATACAAAGTCAAATGAGGAAGTTCATGCGATGTCCAACTCCGATTCCCATGAGTTGTTGTTTCTGGCACAGCTCACGTGTGTTCACCTCGTCCACCGTGGCTGTTGAACATTTGTCTTCTGTGTTGTTCTCTCATACGATGGCCCGTCCAGGTTGATTTTCAAGAGCTCAAAGGAATTCCTTCCTGATCCACAATCTTAATGAGTTTCAAACAACCTGATTACGATCGGCTCCACGCGGTAACAACTGCTCTGGACATTAACACCTCGTTCACTCATCAGAGCTAAATCGAGCGCAGGGACGATGGAAACGCACAGCTCTTCACATATCACCCGTCTCTCTCCACCTTCCTCTCGCAGGTTTATATAGTAACACGGAACAATCCCATGCGTTCCAGCAAATATGATTTTAGCCCAGTGGTCGGCAACTCAAACAACAAGAAGAGCCATTTTTTCAAATTTGGTCAGAAACCCGATATCTAAAGAGTCGCAATGCACATAAGCCATATTTCAATAATTGAATAACAGAACAAAGACACAAACATTGATTTTTTTTTTTTAATGCAATACATGTTTATTAAGTTGGTATCAATGAAAGGGGCCATGAAATTTTCTTCAGTCCATTGAGTCAGCTTACCCATATTTACCTCCACCACCGAAGGTGGATGGAGGTTATGTTTTCATCCCTGTGTGTCTGTTTGTTTGTCTGTCTGTCTGTCTGTGTGCAGGATATCTCAAAAAGTTGTGGATGGATCCGGATGAAATTTTTTTGGGCAGGTTCGTTGTGTGGCAATGACGAACTAATTAGATTTTGGTGAAGGGCAACTGGAATTTTTGACTGATTTTCACCATTGAGAGATAGGGCAACAATGATATATAGCATGATATTTCAAAAAGTTGTGGACCGATTCCGCAGAAACTTGGTGGACAGGTTGGGTATGTGATGAGGACTAATTGATTCAGTTTTGGTGAAGATCCAAATCCACATTCAGATAACAGAATTTTTCAATTAATAAAGTGATTCTTCACCATTGAGAGAGGGGGCCAAAAACTATACACACACACACACGCACACACGCACACACGCACACACACACACACACACACACACACACACACACACACACACACACGCACACACGCACACACACACACACACACACACACACACACACACACACACACACACACTTTCTTTGACGTGATGATATCATTCCGAATCCCTCTTGAACATCCCTCATAACTTGCAAGTCAAGCCTCCAAGTTAACATCAAAAATAATTGCCAAAACAAAATAATGAGAAAAATTCACCATTTTAACTCCTATTTTAACAAATGTAAATACAATGATGCAGTGCACATGTGGTTTTGTTTGTTGGTACTCCAAGATGGCGGACAGCAAACGTGGTAACGTCATACGCACGTGCACCCTCCATTGAAGGGTGAGTTATCAAAACAACATCTCGTTTGTTTTTTACATACAAGTCGTTCATTACGGGATTTTCGCTTTCCTGCCCAGTGAGGATCAGGGCGTCGCTATATTTTTAGAAGGGGCATTCGAATGATGAACCGAGGCTGTGAAACAGGTTGAAGAAATAATATTTCCGACAAGATGGCGAAAATAACTGCGTAATGGATAGCAGGCTGCGCGTGGAGCACAACGTGCAAGTCTTGCTCGCAGAATTCGTCGGTAATCGGATGTTTTTTTCCTGTTTATCACTCCGCCAATGTTTTCAAGTATTATTTTATCCTTTCACGACACTCACAAATATTTTTCTGAAAATTAATTTATAATGAGGAAAAGGGGGATTTTATCGATCAAGCGAGGGGGCCACACTCAAGTCCTTCAAGAGCCGCAGGCTGCCGACTCCAGTTCTCTCCCATGCTGGAAGTTTTGTCTGAGAACGTTCCAGCATCTTCACAAATCTCACCAGGTAGTTTACGGTACTATACCGCCATCTACAGTCAAAATTCGCTCATTGCATCAAGCAGTTTATATTACAATTTACCGATGTGTGTTACATGAAACTTCGAACATGTAACCGTCAATTTTAATCCTTCAATTACAGACCTGCGTCGGAGTGGCGACCCGTCCAAGATTGTGCCAAATAGTCTCGGAGACTGTTTTGGCAGCACCAATGCTCTGTACAGATTATGGTCCCAATGGATGGAATTACAGGCATTTACTAATGCTTAAATCTACCACATCTGACTTTTAACTGACACACCTGTGTGTAATCAGTGGCTTAACTTAAAAATTTAAATTCCCCACTTATCTAACAAGTTTTGAGGTATAACTCACTTGGTCAACCAACAAGGCAAACATGAAGACCAAGGAGCTTTTTAAAGAAGTCACACATAAAGTGATAGAAAAGCACCGTTCAGGAGAGGGTTATGAGAATATTTCAGTCACTCATTATCCCTTTGAGTACGGTGAAATCCATCATTAAGAAGTGAAGACTTATCATACCACTGAGACTCCACCCAGATCAGATCGCCCATCCAAACTCAGCAGCTGGGAAAGCAGGTGTCTGGTTTGGGATGTCACTGTAAATCCAACAATGACTTTGACAGATATGCAAAGCTCTACGTCTGAGATTGGGGTCTGTGTTCATCAATCAACAATATCCCATTCCCTTCAGAAAGCTGGCCTCTATGGACAGGTGGAAAAAACGAAACCATTTCTGAAAGACGCATCTCAAAGGTCATAAGGAGTTTGCAAAAATAATCTTAATGATACTGCAGGTATGTGGAGAAACGTTTTGTGGTTAGAGACAAAAATTGAATTTTTTTGGTCTAAATTCAAAGTGTTACGTCTGGTGGAAGCCTAATACTGCACATCACCGAGCCTGGTGTTGGCTTAGTGGTTAGAGTGGCGGCTTGGGATCCTAGGGTCCTGAGTTCAAGCCCCATTGGCCGCTGCATTAATATACACCAGGAGGTTGACTCAGCCTGTCATCCTTCCGAGGTCGGCAAAATGAGTCCCAGTGTACTGGAAAGGGGGACACTGCATCAGTGGCATAGCCGCGTCCCAACCAATGATGCAACCAGCAGCCACAGGCTGCACTTGATAGAGAGAGACTGCACATCACCAAGTCAACACCATCCCTACTGTCATGTATGTTGGTGGCAACATCATGTTATGGGGCTGCTTTCCATCAGCAGGGACTGGCAAGCTTGTCAGGATAGAAGGGACAATGGATGGTGCAAAGTACAGGAGCAACCTTGATCAAAACCTGCTTGAGTCAGCCATGAATCTGAAACTGGGTAGGAGATTCACATTTCAGCAGGCCAATGATCTGAAACACAAAGCTAAAGCCACGCAGGAGTGCTTGAATAAGAAGAAAATAAATGTTCTTGAGTGGCCCTGTCAAAGTCCTGACGAACTCAATTGAACATTGATGGTGAGACTTGAAGATTGATGTCCATCAACGATCACCATCAAACTTGGCGGAACGAGAGCACGTTTCATGCGAAGAATGGGCAAAGCTTTCATCATCTCACTGTACAAAGCTGGCAAAGATCTACCCAAAAAGACTCAGAACAGTTATTCCTGCAAAAGTTGATTCCACCAAGTACTGACCTAAGGGGCTGAATACTTTTACAACCAGTGAATTTTGATTTGTACATGTTTTTACAGGTATTCCTGACATGTAACCTCCTTCAACTCTCACAGTGTTCAGTTTGATCTCTTTAGTTATAAAATATAATGTTTATTTGGAAAAATGATTTTTCCACAATTCATCTCAATGTAGCATTATTGGTAGAGGGTGAACACTTTTGCAGACCACTGTACAGCACGATGTTTCAAAAAGTTGTGGACAGACTTGGACAAAACTTGGTGTATGAGTTGGGTAGGAGACAATAACAAGCTGATTATATCTTGGTTAAGGTACAGATGCAGTTCCGGTCTAAACTGTTCAGCCTATCGAAGATATGGGCTCCACCAAGTGCCGTTCTGGTTCCATATCATGTGACATGGACAAAAGCTAAATTAAAGGCTTCAAAATAATTGGTATTTTAAAAAAAATCATCTAAAATTGTATGATTTTGTGAGTTGTTGAAGACTTACTTTCCGTATTTGATAATCTTGTAGACCAGTGGGACATAAATGACTTCAAGAATGGTAATTGAAAGGCAGCTCTCAAATAACGTTGTGAATAACTTTATGAACCTGTTACTTCCTGAGAGATTTGTCATTGTACATGTTGGACAAGTAACTCCAAAAAATAAACAATTTTAGGAGATTGTAATTTCTTTGTGAAATGGAAAAAGGGAGTGGACAAGGGGAGGCAGTAATTTTGAATTTGTCAGTAAGTTTGAAATCCTTTTTTCAAATTTTAAGCAATAACATTGTAATATCTCTTCAGGTGATGTTCAAGGTCCCAGTTTCTATCGTGGATCATCCAAAGATCAATGAATGGCTGACATTGGTGGAGAAGGAGATCAGAATGACCCTTGCTCGGCTGCTTGCTGAGTCTATTAGTGATACGCAAGCTTTTGGGGACACAATGGACATGTCCAGCTACCTGCAGTGGATTGACAAATACCAGGTAAAGAAATATAAGATCTATTTCATGCTCAGGAGTCAAAGTTATATGATAAAAAAATTAGATAAGTAACCAATAAATAAGATAAATTAACCTGAATTGTCACCTAAAATTCGTGTGTCATTTTGTTCTCTACAAACACAGGCCCAGCTTGTGGTTCTCTCAGCTCAGATAATTTGGTCAGAGAAGGTGGAAAGAGTCTTGTCCAGTGGGGGCACCAAAACAGGTGCCAGTGGGAGTCCTTTAACTCGTGTTTTGACCCACGTGGAGGCCTCACTCACAGTGCTTGCTGATTCGGTGCTTACGGATCAACCACCCCTGCGTCGCCAGAAACTGGAACACCTGGTAGGAGACTTGCAGGAAACGTTTATCATTTTGAGACTAATTTTTACAGCACTGTTTCTGTCTGTCATAAAGCGTCAAAATATTGATAATGGAATACTAACAAACTTATGATATACAGTTTAGTCCTCCTATGCGGAACACTTGTACAGTCCTTTTTGTAATGAATGTTATGGTCCTTTATGTATATAATCATTTTGTAATGAATGCACTTTTGATCGATAATCCCAATTAAGGAAATTAATTTCAACTCGGTGACGCGAACAATTAAAAAAAACTGCATGCAAAATCTCGGCTCATGAAAGAAAGGTAAAATGGCAACGTACTGACAATGGGGCTATGGTTAAACACGATTGAGAGAAAGAATGAATAGAACAGGAACAGGAATAGAGATGGAGGAAGGGAGAAAACATAGTAACCTGCAGGTAAGAAGTTCAGTTGGGGGAAATGGGGGAACTAGAGAATGGGGGGGGGGTGACATGAGATGGTGGTGCACCACATGCTTTTGAAGTCCTGAATGGAAGAAGTTGATTGATCAGTTACTGGAAGGCAATTTTACAAACAGGAGAAAAGAGGAACAAAAGAGTGGAGATGGGTGTAAAGCCTGGAAATTATTTTGTATAAAATGTTGAGGCTCATGGAAGAGCTTGAACACAGAGCAGAATGGATCAGGACTCAATAGAACAACACAAGGATGGTTGGGGGGGGGGGACCACACCAACAGCAGAGTAGAGGAAGATTTGGAGAAATGAGGGACGTAGGGAAGAATGAGAGTAAGGGGGGAGGACACAAGGGTTGAACAAGATGGATAGAGCTGTAAACTCTCAATAATATGAGTTTCCTTCCAAGGAACCTTTGAATCTAGTCAGGAGGAGGCCATTAGGCCCTTCAAAGCCTGCATTATTATGACCAACTTATGGTTGTTTGCCCAAACTAGCCCTTTAAAATGTTGACCATCAAGCAAGGAAGCAGCACATACCATTTTCAAAATCTTTGGTATGACTCAGCTGTGGTTCAAACTGGCTTCCTCCCAGACTCAGAGCAGATGCTCCAATCATTACGTTTGCAATTAGAAGTGGAAGGAAAAACTGGAAACCCAGAAAAAGGTGGGATTGGGGAGAGTTAATGGGGATAGAAAAGATTATGGTTGTGGGGGGAGGGGGTGACCTGAGATAGTGGTGAACAGCTGTCTTGAAGCTATGAAGGGAAGAATGAGATTGAAAAGACTGAGGGAGTTGATTACTCAGGTGGGAAAATAGAGGAACAAATGAGTGGAATTGAGCAGGGAGTCTAGATTTTGGGAGATTCACCAGAAAGGGGTTACTCGAGGGTGTTAGTAGAGGTCAGATGTGCCAAGGAAAGACTTTGCACGACAGAAGTGAACTCGATGAAGTGAATGCCCAGTCTGGGACTGGCTTTGGAGGCTAACTTAGATATGTGTATTTGCCCAAGAAAGATCATGGCTGCGAGTGAGGCTCAAAAGTTTGAGTGACTGAGCTTCTTCAAGATGCTCATTAAGAAAGTAGATGGGAGGGTTCGCCGGGCGGTCTTTTCGGAAAGGCAGAGTGAGAGTGAGATTTGTCAGGCTTGAAAGACATTGCAAGTATTTCACCAGCTCATGATTCTAGCAAGGACTGCAGAGAGGGAAGAGGCTGCTGCCTGCCTGTCAGAAGGATGAGGGATCTTATGACAGAAGGAGAGTCATCAGCAAAGGTATTTTTCAAAGATTCAGAAAGATCGTTGTTGAAGATTAGGAATAGAGTTTGGCAAAAAAAACACTGCCTTAGGCTCGGGCACTCCAGTCTTTAAAGAGAGAGGAGATGAGAAGATCACTTTGGGAGACACACATTGGCTACGAGGCGAGGAAGTTGTGTTGATCTGGCTTTTGATGATGTCGGTATTGAGTTTGGAGAGCAAGTCGGGGTGCCAGATTGCATCAAATGGTCGAGATATGTCTCGAGAGATGGGCCTGATCTCATGTCTGGGATTGAGCGGCTCCATGCATTGTTGTGAGATTCAAATCAGCATGTCCGAGGTAAAGTGACTGGGTCTGAATCTGAACTGATGGTGTGAAATCAGGCCATTGGAGAAAAGGAAGATTTTGATGTTGACTGTTGCAGAATCAGTTGAGGGTTGCCAGAAACTTCTCCACTTCTTTGGTGCAAAAGAAACAGTCCACGAGCAGAAGGGATGAAGGGAGAATATATTCCAAAGACATACCTAATCAGGCACCACCAGGTTTTCGGAGACAAGTTTGAAAAATGTTGCTTTCTGGTGCTCCTGAGAGGTGACACACACTTGTTGTGGGCTTTGTGGAGTGATCTGATGTTATATTTGGTTGAATTTCCCTTCCAAAAAGACAAGGCAAGTTGTTTCAATGCAACTGCCTCACCACTGGATCATTGTACCATGGGGGGAGGATGGGTATGACAAATAATGACGAGATGCAATGGATGTGTGAGAGAGAGAGATAGAGATAGAGATAGAGATAGAGATAGAGATAGAGATAGAGAGAGAGAGAGAGAGAGAGAGAGAGAGAGAGAGAGAGAGAGAGAGAGAGAGAGAGAGAGAGAGAGAGAGAGAGAGAGAGAGAGAGAGAGAGAGAGAGAGAGAGAGAGAGAGAGAGAGAGAGAGAGAGAGAGAGAGAGAGAGAGAGAGAGAGAGAGAGAGAGATAGATAGATAGATAGATAGATAGATAGATAGATAGATAGATAGATAGATAGATAGATAGATAGATAGATAGATAGATAGATAGATAGATAGATAGATAGATAGATAGATATATATATAGAGAGAGAGAGATATAGAGAGAGAGAGAGCAGATTTCTGTGGAAGAATTCCCAGGCCGAGTTAACATGGGAGGCCAGCCCTGAGGAGAGATGGTTGCTTGCAGTCCCTGCCAGTCTGCCCGAGTGAACTGCCAGACTCGCCGGATCGAGGCGGCTTTCTGAGAATAGACAGAGATGGTGACTCTCACAAACACATGATCAATTAAACCAAGTTGGAGCGGAGGAAAAGCAGGAGGAATTTGCACGGAAGTTGGTCATTACCAAGTACAGAATGAAGGATTTGCCATTGGGAGAAATTCGGATCAGAAAGTTCACAGATCGAGTAAGTTCCATGGAGTAACAGAAGTCCTTTGCTGTAATGCTGTTCAGAGAGGCACTAACAGCCAGCCAATTGGCATGGTGACAATTAAAATCACCACATATGAGGAAGAGAGAGTTTGGATGTGTGGTTAAAAGTTGGTCCATGGCGGCTGAGAAAGACAGACAGACAGACAGACAGACAGACAGACAGACAGACAGACAGACAGACAGACAGACAGACAGACAGACAGACAGACAGACAGACAGACAGACAGACAGACAGACAGAGACACAGACATACAGCGGATGAAGTCATTACTCTTGGTAGAATGGTACAACATATAAACAAACAGGAGGTGGGAGCAGAGGGGAAGTCGCAGCCAAATGTACTCCACGGGCTTCTGCTCGTCTTTTTACTTTATTTGATATTATTATAATTAGCAGTTTTATTATAAAACAGTATGTAAACCATTTTTACCTCCTTTGTATTTTTTTCCTCTTTTGCCTATTCCTCTCCATTTTTTTTTTCTGTTTCCACATTTGTCCATATTACCTTATTTAATTTCGTCTTACCTTCTTCTCTGGCAGTTATTATTTTTGTTATCTCCTTACCAGATTACCGAGCTCGTCCACCAACGTGATGTTACCCGAATGCTTGTCAAAAATAGCGTTGACAATTGCAAGTCGTTTGACTGGCTGAGCCAGATGAGGTTTTACTTTGACCTTAAACAAGTAAGTATAACACATACATGGCAGGTTTTTAGCAAAGTTTTAATCTCAACTCATCTAAAATGCAGAATCTGAATAAATTTCAAAAAAAGTTCTTTACATGACATTATCTCTGCCTTTTTCCATTCCACATTCTATCTTCAATATATTTTTACCCTCGCTGGAGGAGAGGGTATTGCATTTGGTCCGTTTGTTACTTACGAAATCTAAAGATTTCGTAAGTATATTGATGACTTCCATTTCTGTTTGTTTGTTTGTTTGTAGGCACGATAACTCGAGAACGGAAGAAGCTACCAATGTCAAATTACACCACGTGATTCAGGAGGGTGATGGCTAGTGCTGATTAGATTTTGGTCAAAATCGGTCAAAGGTCAAGGTCACAGTGAGGTTAAATATTCGATTTTTGATGGTTTGGTACAGATAACTCGAGAACGGAAGAAGCTACCAATGTCAAATTACACCATGTGATTCAGGAGGGTGATGGCTAGTGCTGATTAGATTTTTGTCAAAATCGGTCATAGGTCAAGGTCACAGTGAGGTTAAATATTCGATTTTTGATGGTTTGGTACAGATAACTCGAGAACGGAAGAAGCTACCAATGTCAAATTACACCATGTGATTCAGGAGGGTGATGGCTAGTGCTGATTAGATTTTGGTCAAAATCGGTCAAAGGTCAAGACCACAGTGGGGTCAAAAATTCAATTTTTTATGGTTTGGTACAGAATCATGGTAGAAACTTCTGGTTTGCGTCGCTACCTTCTCCAGAGACAGCTTTTATTAGACAAAGTCAGAGGTCAAGTTGACGATTTCGTAAGTACTAGTCTATGACTACTTGTTTGTTTGTTTGTCCGCACAGAACGTTAATGTTTTACTCCACAACTGCTTGGCGGATTGAGACGAAATTTTCACCAGAGTAGCGACTACTCATGTAGAATGTTTTAATGATTATTATGATGTCATAGGCAGCCATGTTGGAAAAATGGAAAAACTTTTGACCTCTGTATCTCTAAAACTGCACCAAGGGTAAAAAAAATGAAAATTGGCACATGGCAAGTACTCATGGGGAATAAGTGTGATTTTTTTTTTATGATGTTATAGGTGCCTTCATTATGACGTTATAATTGCATATGTAGAACACTTCATCTGATCAGTGTGAAAATTTTTGAGGGTCATCTCGGGATAAAATGGTACACATTTGATGTGTACAAGAAAAAAAAAATTGATGATGTCAATGGTCACGTGATTCGGCCGCCATATTGTTAAAAAAAAATCTTCAAAAATCTTCTCTGAATTGGATGAACAGATCGAGGCCAAATTTTACATGTGTGACTGCCTATCAGGTCAGGTATGGGAGCATGTGCCGGAGCAGTGCGTCGGAACAAAGGTTCACACATATGATGTCATAGGTCACATGGTTTGGCAGCTATATTCCATTTCCCCTAAAACCAATAAAAATCTCATTCTCCAGAACGGCTTGACAGATCGAAGGGAAACTTCACACAAATATTGCCCAAACCTTGGGGAAACCAGAGTATTCACAAATAATTGATGTCACATGGTCTGGCAGCCATATTGGATTGAGCAAAAATCTTTGAAAAATTATTTCTCTTCAACCGCTTAATCAATCGACGTGAAACGTCACAATTATGATCGAATAGTGATAGTGAATATTCGGTTTAATTTTTAACCTGATCAGATGTATGATTTGGCAGCCAGAATTATTTAATTTTTTATCTGGGTTCTTTTTAAAATTATTTTTATTTTTTAAAATAAGGCCTCACTTGGCTGTGCCTGGATGGGTTTGAAGGTAGAGCAGCAGGTGAAATGCAGAACCTGTCCAGGTTCCTCCTGATGACCTCATCTTTGCTTTTTGCTTGTTTGGGTTCCTTCTGATTACTCCAATGTAGGACTTGTACCTATTTGGTCTTCCATTTGATTTTAATTGAATTAATTTTAATCCCATTCCAAACTCAATTGAATAATAATTTTTTAAAACGTCTTGGGTCAGGGTCAGGTGTTCAATCAAAGCGGGACGTCTTGGCACCCGGTCATTTCTGCCAGCAGTTATAAAGTGGCAGTTATAGTTGTCTCTTATTAATTAAGTGATACACACCATTGCACAAACGCCACTCAAAACAAGTCTTGGCAAGGGTCTGCAAAGTCTGATTGCTCTTTTTCTTGTCTTTATTGTCTTCCTGTGTAAGTGTGTATATATGTCCTTCTCTATCCTTTTGTTTAGTATACTGAACATATTTCATTTGAAATTGCCCTTATACAATCAGACAGATAAGCTTCTGGCACAGGTGTTCAGGAAACTGAACTTGTAACCAGGACAGATGTATATGGAGAAATCCTGCCCCATCTTTTCTGCCGCAACATCTTGCTCCACATTACTTTATTTCTCATTTCACATTTCTCTTTATTTTTGGTTCACGAGTCAGTAAGTGACCACTATATTTGTTATGGGTGTGTGTCTGTCTGTCTTTCCCGAGCATAGCTCCGTGGGTTTTGATCCGATCTTGATAAAATTAGGGTGCAAGGTTTGTATCATGATCTAGTTGTGTTTTCTGGAGAATGGGCGTGCTGCGCCCATTATGGGTGGAGCCACGCCCAGAAAACGTGTTTTTAGGGGGTAGCCGTTTTCAAGTTACATCTTCTCCGAGGGGGTTTGTCGAATCTGGCAGGGGTATCAGTATTTGCTTAGCCCAATGGCATCTGCATAGCCCCACGGAGCTCGATTTTTCATTTTCGTCCCAAGGTCAAGGTCACAAGGTCACAAACTTAGAAAATGTCAAAAAAATCAATCAATTGGGCATCGAGCTCCTAGGGTTTTCGACTGTTTTGAATGAAAGTTGGTATGCAAGTAGTGCTCTTTGAGTACTCCAACTGTCATCATTTACGTTTTTCCCGATTCCCACCAGTTTGCCCGTGACGTCCCCTAGAAGGTTAAAAAATAAAAAAGGCGAACCGTGTACATTGCTCATGAACCATCGCAGTCTCCAGACTTGTCTTTGTTTAATGTTGCTTTTCCATCCTTGTTTTATCATATTATAATAAGCCTGGTGTTGTCTTAATGGTGAGGGTGGTCGGTTTTGGATCCTCGGGTCTTGAGTTCAAATCCCGCTCAGCTGTTGAATTAATACCAGGTGGGGGTTAACTCGGCCTGTCATCCTTCCGAAGTCGGCAAAATGAGTGCCAGCGTGCTGGTATACTGTGTCGGAGTGGCGACCCGTCCAGGATTGTGCCCAATAGCCAAGGAGACTGCATTAGCAGCATCAACGCTCTACACAGAGTATGGTCCCAATCTCCTCCTCCTCTCCTTAAGATCTTTGGGTCTTGAGTTTGAGCTCCTGTCGTGTCATAAAATACCACCAGGTGGGTTGATTCAGCCTGTCTTCCTTTTGAGGTCAGGAAAATGAGTACCAGCTTCCTGGAAACAGGGGACACTCTATCAGTGGCACAGCTGTGTTCCCAGCAATGATGCAACCAGCATCTACAGGCAGCATATGAAATAATAATGGATTACATTATTATATCATATAATTGTGTCTTTATTTGCTTTTCCATTCCAGCACTACATGCAAATTTATGTGTGCATTTCCTGCACTATGTGACCTCCACCTGATAACATTGACTTCCTCCGTTTGTTATGTTGCAGCCCGAGGTGCTGAAGCAGTTGTCCATTCACATGGCCAATGCCCAATTTCACTACGGTTTTGAGTACCTTGGTGTGCAGGACAAACTGGTGCAGACCCCACTAACTGACCGATGTTACCTCACCATGACACAGGCCCTCGAGTCCCGCCTTGGAGGCTCACCCTTTGGTAAGTCTGTGCAAAATAAATCTGTAAGTGATAAAAAAATTCATAAAAATGAAGATTCTTCAACATGGATCATACAAAAAGCAATTCTGTTCCACAACAGTACTTCCTTTGAAGGAAATAACATGGAAAAATGTGTGTTCAGGCCCAGCAGGAACAGGAAAAACTGAATCAGTCAAAGCATTAGGGAATCAGCTGGGACGTTTTGTGTTGGTCTTCAACTGTGATGAAACCTTTGACTTCCAGGTATATGAAGGTGCCTGTGATTTAAATAAAACAGCATATTTTTGTCTAATTTAACTCAACAAGGAATTTAATCAACACCTCAAATGCCAGGCAATTGTATTTGCCACCGAGGTGTCCTGTTACCAGAAATGAACCCCAACAATACCTCTGTACTGAATAATTTGTCAGTTTAGTTTGATTTTGCTCATAAACTAAGTGCATTATGAGAAAGCCAACAGAATCTTGCTGTCCAGAATAAATGGAGTTTTATTTACTCGCAACTTTCTACTCTTTCTGTGCTCGTTGCAGGCGATGGGTCGGATTTTTGTGGGACTGTGCCAGGTTGGAGCCTGGGGCTGTTTTGACGAGTTCAATCGTTTGGAGGAGCGGATGCTTTCCGCCGTCTCTCAGCAGATTCGGTGCATCCAGGAGGCTTTACGAGAGCACTCGAACCCGAATCGAGATCGTGGTACAATTATAACTTTTTAACTGTCATATAACCTGTCACAATGTAGTTAACACCTCCCAGTCTCTTATGCTTAGCCCTGACAGCCATTCAGCCATATATATATATGGCCAAAAAAAAAAAAGTTGCATTGGCGTAACGGGTCACTGAAAAATAGGGTAGGTCGGTCGGGATCTTTTTTTTTTTTCCCTAATAAATCCCAAAATTTTTGGATAATAAATCCAAAAATTTAATAAATCCTAATAAATCCCTCCCAAAATCTCCCCCGGCTCGAGTACCACCCTTTTTGTCGGCGGGTTCTGTCCGAAACACTTCTGGGTTTTTGCGATCGCGATCGCAATCAACAAGATACTTGAAATCGATAGCAAAAAAACAAAAAAAAAACGTAGGGTCGGCGGAATTTTTAGGGTCGGGCGGGTTACGCCAATGCAACATTTTTTTTTTTTTTTGGCCTAAAGAGAGTGATATGTTGTGCTGAATGACCAAACACAAAAAACTTATGTCAGAACGGCTGTACATACAACAACACAGCAGAGTTTGTTCAGTAATCTGCTAGCACATCTGCAAAAACTTTGATATCCCAGTTCCAGAAAATTTGTGGGAACTTGAACCAAAAACACAGTCGCTGAAAACATGGATGTCCCGCTCACGTGTGATCAAATGAATTCTATCAAGCGTGAACATCAAAAACAAAGCATTGTGACCAGATCTCGTACTTAAGGACAAAAAAGAGAAGAAGGTATTGCTAAGTGAGGTGTTGATACCAGTGATTTTGGACTAAACAATGCAGAAATCAAGAAAATGACCAAACACCAAGACCACTAGAATGAAGTGAAAAGATCCTGGAAGCTGAAGAATGCCATAATTTTACCGGTGATAGTTGGAACTACAGGAATGATGATGAAGAACCTCACAGAGATAGTAAACATAGGAGCAATACCCCTGGGTGCTCACCTGGTAGCGGCTGGATAAGATAATCAGGCAACCACTGGTAGGCAAAGACAACCCACAAAATATGTAACGGAGAAGAAACTAAATACCTATGGATTTTTTTTTTAACTTCTGTCAACAACCTATGGTACTTCATGAGTGATAAAGGTTGTGGTCAAGTTTCATCGAAATTGTGTGTATAGTTTCAGAAAAGAAAGCAAATACATACTTTGGGGGGCAAAACCCTCCTCCCCCTCCACCCCTCCCCTCCCCCCCTCCATCCACCCTGTAGAAGCCCTTAGATCCCCAATTTTTTTTTGTTTACTGTTGTAAACAAACTTTAGTACATTATGGGTCATGAAGATGGTGGTCAGGTTTCATTGTTTTCAGAGTATGTGCAGTTTCAGAGAAGAAGTTGCAAGTATTTATGGATGGATGGGCGGACTGACGATACGGCAACCCATAAGCTCACCGGAACTACATTCTAGGTGAAAAACATCCCTGGGAATATTATTACAAATGAACTACAGTTGGAAACTGTCTGGGGTTCAGTGATAATCCTGAAGAGAGCCCTCGGCACTAAACTTTGAGAACAAAAACCCTCACAGCTTGATCCATGAAATGTGACCCCTTACCAACATGAAGGCGGATACTTTGAGCCAGCCCTGAGAGGACACCATTCCACATTCTGAAACACACACACACACACACACACACACACACACACACACACACACACACACACACACACACACACACACACACACACACACACACACACACACTGCCATTTATTAGTGTAGGTGTTTGTAACTTTTTAATGAAAAACTTATTTCAAGAAGGAATTTATACTGGGATGCCAGATATATGAATTAGATATTTGCGACCACAAAGCGATCGCCTCCAACTTACCCTTGGCCTGCGATCCAATGATGACCATATTTTTTTTTTGAACCACCATATGACCTTGATCTTCAACATTTATGGACAGTGTAAATTAAGAAAATGTGTCCCCATCTACAATCTGTTCATAAAACTCAACATCACAAAAATCGGAGGAAAATGATTCAAGTTATGATCAAAAAGATGTTTTTTTGTTAATTAGATCACAATCTGAAAAAAGTAGGTCAAGGACGAAACAATTACCAGATGCACAACTTCACTGCAGGTACACTATTATGATGCAAGAATATCTTGGAAGGCCAAGCGGTCTTTGAGATTCCACATTGGCAAAATTGAACGATGACAAAAAACACTTTTTTATTCAGACTGCCATTTCAACTTGACCAAGAACCTGGAGGGGTATCATGCAAAATAATTATAAATGTGCCTTGCTCTAAGTGATATATATATATATATATATATATATATATATATATATATATATATATATATATATATATATATATATATATATATATATATAGAGAGAGAGAGAGAGAGAGAGAGAGAGAGAGAGAGAGAGAGAGAGAGAGAGAGAGAGAGAGAGAGAGAGAGAGAGAGAGAGAGAGAGAGGTTAGAGAGGTTAGAGAGGTTAGAGAGGTTAGAGAGGTTAGAGAGGTTAGAGAGGTTAGAGAGGTTAGAGAGGTTAGAGAGGAGAGATTTCAATCCGATCGAACAAACCTCAGTCGAGTGATGGTGAAAAATGTTAAAATGTCTTTACTTGGGTAGCACATATTTTAGGTGTTGTCAGATATTATGTGTTGTATAATTTTATATATTATATGTGCACGTATTATGCGTGTTGTTATATTACACATTATTGTCAGATCAGATATAAACATGTAAACCTGTACCAACCTGCAAGTACCATGTAAACCTGTACTAACCTGTTTCATGGTCGGGTTGTCGGCGACTAAACCATCTCCCCCAACAAGTTTATTGGTGAGGAGTGTGTTTGGATATGGACATCCTGCAGGATTAAAAACAAAACCTGTCAAAGGGTGGAGGAGCTCCTTGTAAGCCAGTGGCCATCCATATCTGGTGCCAAACTGTGTCTGTGGACATCATCCTGCAGTTGGGTTACCTTTTTCTGGGAGGTTGGTGGCAGGATATGCACTCTGGCCATGCACTCCGGCCACTGCGAAACACTTCATATCGCAAAACACATTATTTCATTCCGCAAAATTTCATTCCGAAAGTCCTCAGACATTGGCAGAAAAAGAGGAAAAAAATAAACCCTTAAGTGGTGGTTTTGTACTCCTTGGGGTCGAAGAAACTCTGAGGTAACAATGAAAAACTAAATGTAGAAATAAACTTTACAGCATGTATAAGCCTCCCCCCTATTCCATAGGGGGCGGCTTAATCGGTCTATAAACATTGGAGTGCATTATATTAAAAAAACAAAAACATCTCAATAGACTTCATTATGTCTTATTGTCATGAACGTGTCAATTATACAGTCTAAAGTTAGAAAGCTTCCGTTTTTGAAAGAAAGGTCACAAATTCTACTTCCAATTCCTCTCTGCAGACTCTCCTCCAATCACGTGTGAACTCCTCAGCAAGCAGGTTAAAGTGAGTCCTGACATGGCTGTGTTTATTACAATGAATCCGGGATATGCTGGCCGCTCCAACTTGCCTGACAATCTGAAGAAGCTTTTCCGGTGCCTGGCTATGACTCGGCCTGATCGGCAGCTCATCGCCCAGGTTATGCTTTACTCACAAGGTTTTCGCACTGCAGAGATCCTCGCAAGCAAGATCGTGCCATTTTTCAGGTTGGTGTTGAGACTCTTTATGAGAGAAGTGTATATTGGTAAACACCTTGATGTGCACATCCTTACAGTTATTATGCAATCCCAGATTGTGTGATGAGCAGCTTTCATCCCAGAGTCACTATGATTTTGGGCTACGTGCACTCAAAAGCGTTCTGATCAGTGCGGGGAATGTAAAGCGCAAGAGGATTCAACGTATCAAGCGGGGTCGTAAAGAACGTGGGGAGGAGGTGGACGAGGCTGGGATTGCAGAGAGCCTTCCAGAGCAGGAGGTGATTCGGGCTGTTTCCTATTTTCCACAACATAATCATTAGTTTATGATATTGCCATGTTATTATGGCCTACTTGGGGGTTGGGGAAGACATAATATTGCACATTTGTGTTTTCTACTTGTCTTGTGTTAAAGGGTACCATCCCTCAAATCAAGCAATTCAGCCATTGTTTTCTAACGACTTGATGATTTACGTTTTGCAGATCCTCATCCAGAGTGTCTGTGAGACAATGGTTCCTAAGCTTGTGGCAGAGGATATCCCACTGCTGTTCAGCCTTCTCTCGGATGTGTTCCCCGGCATACAATACCGCCGTGGAGAGATGGAAGCTTTACGAAATGAGCTGCGAGCTGTTTGCCGTGATATGTATCTGGTTTATGGTGATGGTGAAGAGGTTGGAGGAGGCTGGGTCGAGAAGGTGAGTGATGTTGGATAAGAGAGACAAGATGGAGGGGTCCAAGTTGAAGATTTCTTCATGAAACTTTTTCATACTTTCCACTTGTTTGATTGCTTGGATTAATTGCTCTTCTGTGTGGTCTGAAATCGGGATCATCTTCATGATTCATCAAAGAATGCTAAAAACTATAGTCTTCCACAGCACATTTTCTCTCCCACTTTGTAGGTCCTGCAGTTGTATCAAATCACACAGATCAATCACGGTCTGATGATGGTGGGCCCATCAGGCAGTGGTAAAAGCATGGCATGGCGTGTGCTGCTTCGTGCTCTAGAGCGGCTTGAAGGTGTTGAAGGGGTGGCGCACATCATCGATCCCAAGGCCATCATCAAAGATCATCTATATGGCACACTGGACCCAAACACACGTGAATGGACCGATGGGTTGTTTACACATATTTTGCGCAAGTGAGTGATCAGAGCTATGGGATCCTTCAGACTGCTTGGTCAAGTTGTTCAAGCATAGTTGTTCTAGTTCCCTGAAATGTTAAAAGCACTCATTCCGATTGTTGCTTCTGAAATATGGATCCCAGTACTGAGTGCCAGGTAAATGTGACATCAGCCAGAGATGACACGGGAAGATGAGAAAGGGGTCACATTGAGGGAAAAGTCATTTGTCTAACCCGAAGGGGATGCAAGACAATTGCAATTCCGTGTGTGTGTGTGTGTGTGTGTGTGTGTGTGTGTGTGTGTGTGTGTGTGTGTGTGTGTGTGTGTGTGTGTGTGTGTGTGTGTGTGTGTGTGTGTGTGTGTGTGTGTGTGTGTGTGTGTGTGTGTGTGTGTGTGTGTGTGTGTGTGTGTGTGTGTGTGTGTGTGTGTGTGTGTGTGTGTGTGTGTGTGCGTCCGTGTCCGTGTCCGTGTCCGCATCTATATATTTTTGCTTTA